>NC_142315.1:28930000-29235000 GCF_054855325.1 Carica papaya | reverse complement strand
CCGTCCTGTATGAGCGCCAAAACATTTAAAGTCTTCATACCCCGTCCGGTATGAGACAACATTCCCGGTAGAGTTCTCTATGTACCCGGTCCGTCCACCATCTCCCAAGATATCTAGTGAGGCTGTCAACTTATCAATTTATCAATTCACATATCTTTTATATTTTTCCTTAGTTTTCTGTTTTTCACATAATCATGAATACTTAAATAAAATAACGAGCATCCAACAAGGCAAGCATATCATCAGATTCACAAAATAGAGCAGTAATGAAATAAACAGTGATTCATGCATTCAAAACCATAGAATAATTAAATCAGATACTATACTATATTTAAACTGTAAAATAAATCAAACATGAACTAACAGATGAATATGTCCGATTCGGGGCTCCATTAGCAACCGTAATAATTATGTATATCTATTTAATTCATAAAATACAGTTTTATCATTTATTAAATTTTAATCCCGTGATAGAAAATAAGATGAGGGGTCCTTACTTGATTCGAAACCGAAAATAAGATTTTTACTGCACCTACGGGCAGTCCCTGGGTTTCCTGAATTTTTCTCTAGAAACTGAAACGCGCTTACGGTACCTACACATGTCCCAAATAACTCAAAAATCAGACCCAAGGCCTATTCGGCCAATTTCAGAATTCCGGCACGGCGGCGATCCACCTTGGGTTGGCTGTTTCCAGCTGTTTTCGGCCGAATTCGACCAAACTTACATTGGTTCCTGTGAGAAAACACTCATAGGGCTCTCAGTGGGCCAAAAAAATACCAAAAACCGAAACTTACCAGCGTCGAGTCTCTCTGGTGCGGCGGCTCCTTTGGCTCGAGTCGCGATTTGGTGTTTTGCTCCGGTCAAGCTGTAGAGGAAGAAACGATGGTCACAATGGTAGAAAAATTACATCGAACGGGAATCGGGAAGGGTCTCATCAGAGACAAAAATCGAGAAAACCCTAAACCTTAAACCCAAAATTATTTTCAATTAAATTCTAAAAAATAATTTTATCTATTATTATTATTATTATTATTATTTCTATTTAATTAAATTAAAACTATATATTATTATATAATTAATCATTATATTCATCTAAAAATTACAAAAAAAAATTAAAATAAAATAAAATAGTATTAATAAAAATAATAATAGTTTGGGGTGTTACACAACCCATATAAGTTATCGCAAATCTGTTGTCTCGATTCCAAATTTCTTACTTCCAACATTTTTACACAAAGTAAAATTAAATTAAACGAAAAAAAAAAATATCATATCCATGATAATCATGGCTCTTTGTTTAGATATTTTAAATTAATTTCTTGAGTCTTTCAAGTCGAGAGAGACTCAAGTTTTGGTTGACCACAACGTATGAATGGATAGGGTGGAGAATATATAAATAAAAAAGAAAGTGACAAAACGAAATTAAAATAAATAAATAAATAAAAGAGAGGAAAAGAAAAAGTAGAGAGGCTTCTTCTTCTTCGTCCCCACCACCTTTCCTTTTCAACAAACCTTATCTTTGCTGAGAGCTGGTTTCTAGGCTGTAACACCATGGGGCCTCCTCCTCTATCCTTTTGTGGGGATGGGTCTGATTATCACTCTCTATCACCTTTTTTTTTCACTGTTTTCTTGGGTTTTTAAAATAAATAATGGGTACTTAATTATAGTGTACTGTAAATGTTTTGTGGATGGGCAGATAAAAGATTCACGGCAACTAAAATGGAAAATTATTTCATGTACGTAGTACTATAAATTCATTTACATACCTTAACCACCCACGAGTCACAGGGTTTCGCTATGGCGTCCGTACACTTCTATATATATATATATATATGAGTGTACATACTCATCTATACTGCTTTTGTTTTTTTTTTCGTTTGAGATTTTGAAACTATTCATTTTGGCCGAGCATAACCACCAAATTAATTTCCACGTTACCCTGTTTTTTTGTTTCTTGTTTTAGTTTTTAAGAATTATTATTGAGTTTTGACCTAACACGGATTATGATTGTTAAGTTCTATAATCTATATACGTTATTGTTCTTGTTGTGCATAATAAAATACAATATCATGTACATATATAAATTGTAGGCAAGTAACTTTTAATTTTAATTTTAAAAGAGTACGCAATATACTTGTAGTTCAGAAAGAAATATTATGTGGGTCAGAGAAATTCATTAAGTATCAACTTTTACACTACCAATAATATATATCTATATATATATGTGTATATATATATAACTAAGAATACCATTGGCCACCATATGTATTTTTTAGTAGCTATTATCAATTAATAAAAAATGAAAAATTACTTAAAACTCTTGGCGTTATCAAATGTTATATAAATTTTCATATATTAAGAATACAATTTTTAATTTATTGAAAACTAGAAAATTAACGGGAAAAAAATATTTACATATGCATTTACCACCACATAACTAGTTTAAAAAAAAATAATTTTACAAAATCGCAAGTTACTCGAATGATTAATTTGAAAGATTCAACCACAAGCCATAAAACTTTTGATAAAACATTGCATGGTGAAAACTTTCAACATCAACATGCTTCAGCAATCATACTACAGAAATTCTTTTAAAACACCATTAAATGCAGAAATTCTATCATGACCTATCAACGATACTCACATTTTAAATCAAAAGGGTATGAAATTAAAATAGCACGAACCTTTTTCTTTTAAAAGTTGAATTGGATAAATTAAATTTGTATCAGGGCGAAAGTCTCAACTCTGATTAACATTTTTTAATTATACAATATAAGAATTTCTGGAATACTACATCTCATCATTTGATTTGGTTTTCTATGGTCGTTTAGAATTTTAATAGCCTTCAAGATGAGTACTTGATTAATAGTAAGAAAAATGTGGACCAGTACATTAAAAAAAAAGGAATCCATGGCAACGATGTCAACCAATGATTCGACCCATATATGTGTATATATAAATATATATATATTTTTTTTCTGCATAAAGACAATATCGTTTCTCACTATCTAATACAAATTCATTACGCCTTTCTATTTCTTTATCCTCAATTGGAATATCACACCCCCCAAGGGACACTTTCATCTCTAATTTAAGAAATTTCCAGAGAAATGAAAAAAAATAGGAAACCCGAAAATAATTTTTTCCTCCTAATTAATACAATCCCAAAGAAACTGAATTTACCCCCAACCTGACTGTTTGGAAGTGGATGATGTTTCACCAAAATCCTTTAATTATTTGACAGTAATTTGGCGCTTAGGTGGGAGTTCAAATCAGGAAAGTAATCACACACTATGGATGAGTGATTATGACTCGTGAGGGATCAAACTGTCTTCCACAAAAGTAATGAGTCAGGGAGTCATCAACAATGTCGATATTCAAATGCCACCATTTAATATTTATTAATTATATTTTATTTTAGGCTGACTACGTTCGGTGACCGCATTGTGAATTAATTTCTATCATGAATTCATTTAATTAATTTTTCCATAAAACCCATCTTCTTCTTCATTTCACCTTCTTGATTAGCAAATGCATTTTCCAATTAAATCTCAGGAAAATCCCATTCGTAAACTACTACCATTTTCTCCTTCCATCAAGAAATTAAGCACAGGTGGTTTCAAATTTACCTCGCCATGAGAATACCAGGACAACCTGCAAAAATGGAGGGAGAAGACAAAAAATCTTAATGGAAATGATGATAATAAATGATTAAATTACCCGTTGAAAAAAAAAAATAAATATAAAGAGAAACGGCCCTCACCTCGAATTTGAAGAAACTGACCTGTTGTGCGGATACGCCGGACGGAATCCCACGCACAGAGGAAAGGGAAGTGCCTACAAACGGAAAAAAAATGGAAAGCAGTCAAACCAAACGGAAACCATAACGGACCGTACTTACACACACAACACACAACGAAGACGAGTGGAGAAACGGAAAATTGATCAAACAAAACCAACAATGGACTGGAACGTGGAAGATGGTGGCGAATTCAGACGAAGCGAACAAGTTTTGAAATATTAGATCCTATTAGATTTAGATTGGTTTCAAATTATTTTTGATTAGTTTAGAAACGAAATTTTATCTCATAGACCCCTCAAATTCGCCAGTAATGGCTGCAACTGGTATATATATTTAGTCTGTATATACACACAAACAGTATATTGTCATATCATAGTCCTGCCATTCCGATCCGTAGTCTCGGTCGTCGGAATACAAAAAAAAACGCAACCGCTCCACGAAACTGCACCGTATCGATCAGATCACGCGCCATGTCACTGGGATCTGACGTCACCAGCAGCTACTTCACGCCGGAATCTATCTTCTCGTGCGCAGGGATCCTTAGAATTGATTCCGTGATGTGATTGTCCGCATCATTTATCCTCGTCCTTAGACATCACGGATAGGCGGCTCGGCTTAGGCTGGAAGGCGGCGCGTCGACGCTGCTGGTGGGAGGAGGGGCGAATCAGAGCAGCCAAGGCTCTCTTCACCAAGTCCCCCTCCACGCCGCCGATCCTGACGAGCGAGTTCGTCATCGCCGAACGGCGAGCGTTAAGGCGGTTGCTCGGCGAGTAAGACAAGGCTTGCGAGTTTCCATGACCAAATCCTTTGTGGAGGCTGCACCGGAACGACCCCGGGTGCGTTGTAGGAGAGCACATGCAGCTTCGCTTCTGCGGCTTGTTCTGGTTCTTCACGATTTGGCCACCGCGGGAGGAAGGACCAACAGTTGCGATGGATCGGCTGGGGGAAATCGGACGGTCGATTGAAAACCGCACGGAAGGCGAAGACGAAGAGTGACCGTACAGGTTAACACGCGTCGGCGAGGCAGATCTTTGATGGAAGAAAGTGGACGAGCGAGAAGAGAAACTAGAGCTGGAATAAGCGAAAGCGGAAGAAGAAGAAGAAGAAGAAGACGGAGAGCGGCCACTATAGAACCTACCGGACGGCGAGACCGAGCGAATAACCGGTCCACTTGATCTTCTAGAAGTTGCCGCCATTATCGGCGTTGCAGTTTGAGAGAGAAAAGTTACAGAGAGAGAAATGAAAAAGAAGGAAGGGAATTTCTTTTTTCGAAAAAGCTGTACTTGGCTGTTTAGTTGGGCAAACCTGGCTTCACTCGAGCTATGTATTTATAGGGATGGCTGGGGGAGCCAAGGCCTGGTGGGGTAAGGCTTAATTTAATATTTTGCATTTTAAGGAATCAATCTTTCCTTTTTTGCGTTTCTAACCCTTTATTTTTATTTTATTTCAAAAAATACTAACAATGCAAATATATTTGCAAACTTTATATATAAATTTATTTTACAATAATTATTTACAGGGTATTTTATTTCCAATTTAAATTCATTATAATAAAAACCCAATTTTAGAGATAAATTTCCAAAAATAAATTCCAAAAGATTTGGAGATAAATTGACTAGGTTCATCTAACGTAACCCTCTAAATAAATTATTATTTATGAATAATAAATTTCAGATACGTTCAATAATGTAATTATAAAATATATTAAATATAATACATTGAATGAATTACATTTACCTTATTATTCTCCTAAAAAAAAAATCACAAAGTAATCTTTTTGAATAAAAATAGAAAGAACGGGGACCAATGAGCAAAAAGAGAAAGTTTAAGGGCGCGGATTGCAAAGTTATAAAGACGTTTAACCTAACCAGAGGTGTGGTTTGGTTGGGTTAGTTAGAACTCAGGACGTCAATTTGGATCAAACGGTTTCTTGGGAAAGCTATGGGCTCTTTCTCTCTCTCCCTCTCTCTCTCTGTCCCGCTCTTCACAAAAACTATGGATTAAAAAAATATAAAAATAAAAAAATATAATTTTTTACAGAACGCAGCCGTTTTAATCTGACAAACTTTTAGAATACCCAAAAAGGATCTGCCACGTATGCCTCCCACCCCGGTGACACACGCTCTTTACTCTCCACGTACACTCCCCCTGCTAACTGCCATCCACTTCCAAGCTATAAAAATTGATTTGACGAAAATACCCTCGGTAAAAATTATAATTATTTCGAATCCATGGTCTTTTTGGGTATTTACCTTTTTTTCTAAGGTTTAAATTAGTTAAGTGGATTAAAACTTTAATAACGTTTTAAAATATAATTAATTATTTTTAAAAAAAAATTAAATGAAATTTAATATATTATTTTTAAAATGGAAAATTGTGGCAATTTACCCATTTGATATTAATTGCTATTTCGCTTTTGTGGGAAATAAAATATTATTATTTACTTATTTCTATTTTTGGGAAATTAATTTATTATGTATAATGATATATATATATATTTATGTTTTTGAGGAAAGAAAAAAGACATGTATTTGTATGGGTATTTAGATTCTATATATATAAATATAGAGAGAGAGAGAAAATAATTTAAAATTTGAGAAGCACCAAATATTTAATTTAAAATTTGAAAATAATAACACCTTGCCGAGTCACTAGCAAATTATACTTATCTAATTATATAATAATGTATTGGGTCAATATATAATCTTAGGTTAAAAATTATTGAATTATAAATATTCCATTTTGGCATGTTATGTATATATATATATATATATGTATGTATATATATATGTGTACACACGCATAGATGTTGTAACAATAATTGTTACGACTTCTTGAGTTGCGAATACACTCTGAGTCTAATCATAGTATGAAAATTGCGGCAATTGATAAGATTTCCGTCCTGTAACGATTGGACTGAAAAGACAATTGTGTTTTATTTAAAAATTATAAAATTAAAATATATATATACATATATATAATTTATTATTTTATAAATGTATTATTAATTAATAATAATGAACTGATAATTTTAATTTAATAAATTAATTAATTGGTATTTTGATGGAATTAATTGGAGGAATTATGTAACCAAATCATCAAATTTTGTTAATTTAATATATTAAATGATAATTAACTTCTTTTAATTGAAGTATTCACATAAATTTAAAAAATAATCAAATTATTTTTAATTGACATAAAATAAATTTTTTTAACACTCTTAATTTATATGATATATAAAAATCTAATATAAAAAAATTCACAACAAACCATTATTTAAAAAATTTATAATTATTTAACTCAAAAGGTGAAGTAAATTGTCTTGTAATGATGTTGGATTTTTTTATCCACGAATGGACTTAATGTGTTATGTAACAGACAATTTATTATAACTATTTAAAAGTGATCAAGGTTAAACGATGATTACGAGTCTTAATACATAGACTTAAGTATAAATTTGTAATATGTATAGATACCATATTTGTAATTTTTTATTTTATGATTGATAAAATAAAAAATGATAAAAGTTTACGATATAAAAAATAGTTATGACCATCAAATCGCGTGTCGATTTAGAAGTCTACCCTACTACGACTTTATTTTAAGATCTATTTTGATTTAATTATAACAAATGAAAGATGTATTATATCTATCAAACTTTTTAAACAAAATTACAAAAAAAATATTTCCAAAATTTGTACCGGGCCGAAAAATTTGGTCCGGGATAATTTAATATTAACAAAATAATAAAACAAAATGATTTTATTTTTTCAATTTTTGTTAAATTTTGAGAAATATGGATTTGAGATAAGATTGAAATTTATTTTAGAAAAACATGGCGAAATTGTAAACAATGCGAGGTGTATTTGAAAAAGAAATTTAAAACAAGGGGTAGAATTACAAATAGAAGAACTACGGGCCATATGGGACGACCACATCAGCAGCAACGACGACTCAGAACGCGCTGTGTGGCGAACACGCTAACACCAATTCTACACGAGCAATTTGCGTGCTTGGGCAATCCAACGGCCCAGATTGCATTTCGCGCACACGGACGGCCCAGATCCATTTCTTCTTCAGATGCGATTGAATAGTTGGATTTGATAGCAATGGACGGACCAGATTCAGATACGAATCGGTCTAAATGGGCTTCGAATCGGATGACCCTCCTTACTCCATGTCGACACGAGTGAACGACGAGGATTAGGGGAAAAGAAGTATTTAAACATCTATTCAGTCGGCTCTCAAAACCCTAGCCGATACCCCTGATCGGAGAAGAAGAAGAAGGGCGGCCGGAAGGAAGCTCAGCCACCGGAGGGACACCATCGCCATTGCACCGAAGCCAATGGCAACGCTAAAAAAGATAGAATTTTTCACCTTTCGCTCGAAATTGAATTTCGAACCTTCCTACACCTATATCGGAGCAAAAATGACAACGGATGAGCCAAAAAATGCAAGCAGAGCTCAGCCAAGCCGCCGTGGATACAACCCGAAAACCTCTCAAATGACCCCATTCTCGTTTTTCGTTTTTCTCAATTTTTTGACCATTACGTTCCTCTTTTTTTTTGTGCAGGTTAGCCGAATAAAAACTCTAATCGCAAGGGAGGAACAGCAGAACTCCCACACCAAAAAATTCATCCGCCGATAGGGTCTCAGTTTTTTCTCTTTTCCGACCAACAGTTGCTTCCTACCCTTGTTTTTCGCAAGTTTTCATGCAAAATTGCCCAAAATCAACCGAAAACGGTCAGGTCGAGAGGAACCGCCGCTGTGGGTGGCGAAGTTGGCACCAGATCATGGCGGCACCACCATGCCGGAACCCTTAGCCGGCCAAAAAAGTTCCAAAATATTTATTTTGGCCTTTTTGGGATAATTTTTAAAATATTACACGTATTTTTAATTTTCACAGGAAAAACCCAAGAAACACGAAATCACCAAAAGGTGCAGTAAAAAAAACAGTATTTCGAATATCGATCCGAGGTAATAATCTTTAACTATTTTTTATGTTATGGTAAATTAAAGTTTAGTAATCAGTAACGTTGTGTTTTGTAAAAATTAAAAAATTAATTACAGATCACTAGTGGAGCAGGTAATTGGTCAGTACAAAATTACTTATTTTGTCAACATTGTTTATTTATTGTTAGGACATATTTGTTGGTTTGCCGCGTGTAATTTTATGTATAGATTTATTTGCCCTCTCGTTATTGATTGCCTAACTGTTTTTCTAATTTGTTGATTGATTGAAATAAATGTTCTAATCACGTTTTCTTGATTTATATATTGTCTATTTGCATGACTTACTATTAATTGGTAAAAATAAAATATTGGTATGTAATTGGTGATTAGTTGATGGTGTGAAAGGTTTATTTGGTACCCTAGGGAAGGGTGTACGGACCTGGTGCATAGAAAAAATCCTGCTGCAGATATCATTTCAGTCGAACGAGACTGAGAAAGTTCATACCGCAAGGAGTTAGGTGGTATAATTTACCCTCATACCGGATGGGGTATTGAGGCGATGGTATGTTTGGTACTCATTATTGGATGGGGTATTGGGATAATTAGTTAATCGATAAATTAAATATTGGGTCCACGCGTAAAGGGGATCCCTATAGATCCCTAGAGGTACTGGTAAGCAGGTACGAAAGATGTTTGTTGTTATTGCTTATTTGAATGTGTAATCAGAATATTATTCTAGTTATTATCTTTATAGGTCGATTTTGCAAACTAATAGAGGTAATTATGAAATAACGATTTTAAAGTTAAATGAATTTATCTTTTAAAAAATAATCGTGTTTGATAATTTTTACCAACTTTTCATTTTCTGTGTCGGTGTTAAGTGTGATATTCTTATCGAACTAATATAGTTCATCTCCCTTATTTAACCATTTTAGATTAGAAAACTCAAGATTCAGATTCTAAACAGTAAAAAAGTTGTTAATAAAAGTTGCCTCCCGAATTCCATCATAGTTGCCCAGAGGAGTTTAACCTTATAAGATTTTTAGTTACGTGTTATTTTATTTATTTATTTCGTTATTTGAATTTCATTAAAATGTACATTTTCGCATCTCTATTGAATATTCTAATTTACTGTGTAAGGAATGTAAACCCTAAACTTTTAACCATTTCTGTTTATAATTACTTAATTTAATATTTTTACTTTTTTCAAGTATTGGACTTGTAGAAAATTATTGAAAAATATATTATTTGCTTTAATCCATTGTTTTTATCTCCTAACGAAATTAAATATAAAATTATAAATTGTAAGGAATGAGTTACTTATAATAGCCAAAAAATAAATACATTAAAAACAAAATCGGGAAATTACATCGGACATATTTATTATGTATATGTATATATATATATCCCCACAAATTAATATTTTAAATTAAAAAGAAAGAAAAGCAATTATATTAGAACACTCAATTATATGTGCAGTATATGTATTTATGTATGTGTGTGTGTGTATGTATACATGCTTCATGTTAACGTGTGTGGGATCAATCATTAAGGTTCTTTGTATCTTACCATAGGTTTAACCAGTGATTTACAAAGTAACAACATTATATATGTTATGTACGTGTATATATATGAATACATTATATATATATATATTATGATATAATTTTTGTTGGTACAAATATATATATATATATATTTTCTATATATTGTCAATCAATACATGACCCATTTAACAGTTCTAATATTTGTGCGTGTATATATACGTATATGTATTTAAGTATGTATGTACGTGTGTATGTATAGGTTAAACAAATGACCATTATTGTTGGAATCAAATCTAGAATATCTTTTTAAATATTGATTTATATAGATATTCGAAGACCGCGTTTAAGGTTTTTATTAGATTAATATAATAGCTAGCAAGAATAATTACCCTAATTCAGTCCCACATATATATATATATATATACATATATATATATTCTCATTCTGCATATACATATATATATATATATATATATAGTGACATATCATAAATCTATAGTCTTGTTGATTTTGGATCCATGAATGTGAAAACATTTTTTGTTAAAAAGAAAAAACAGAAGGAAATGGAGAAGCTAAAGCGAATCTTGGAGGGTAACCCAGCAGGGGAACATACCTTATAAATATATTACAAATATATATATATGTATATGTGTATGTATATATATATATATATATATATATGTTAAAAGCCTAATTTATTCCTTGTACTATTTTAAATACTTAAATTTAAAATTTAACCATGTAAAAAGAAAAATTCATGCATGCACGCATCCAAATTTCAACACACACACACACACGCATACATACATATACATATACATACACACACACACACGCACACATACACATATATATATATATATATGTGCGGCTTTATTCTTATATATTAAATAATTAAAACCCACGAATGAAATTTGAATTTATCAATGAATTCTTTAGTTGTTCCATAAATAATTAATTTTTGACTATATGAAGAAAATTCTTAATCTCAATATAAAAAATTGTTTGAATAATTTGTAGCCATTGGAAAATAAATTTCCATCATAATTTTTGTTGGGTATATATATATATATATAGAAAAACCAAAAATTAAATAAAAATTATAAAATGTACCCAAAAAAAAACAAATAAAAATATCACACTTAGAAAAAAAAAATTTGACCCATTAAATTTTTGGCCACCCATATTGGACTATTTAATTTAATTTTTAAATTATCATAGCTAATTTTAATTAAACAATTAATTATTATAATTTTTTTAAAGTTAAAAATTATAATAAATTCGATGAAATTTAATATGATTTAATCATTATAATTTTTAAGAATTCGATTAACCATTTCGACTTTTCTATTAATTTCTCTAATTTATTCTCTAACATTAAAGATTCTTATAATTATTATTTTTAATGGGTTTAGCTGTCTAAAACTATATTAATTATTAACCCTTTTAAGATATTAATTTATTGATTTGACAGGCAAAAATTCTTATTTAAATAATATACATATATATAATAATATTATTAAATAATTAATATAATTTAATTATGTAAAATATTATTAAATTTCAATACTAAAATATATAAAAATATGTAGGGCTAAATATCAAATTTATTATCCCAAATTAAATTAATAAAATCAGCAAATTAAACCTAGTAACTCCACTACCATATAATAAATAGTATACAATTCAAAACTTGAATTAATATTCTTACCAAAAAAAGTGTAAAAATATTAATAAATTAATTAATAAATATTATTAAAATAAAAATAATTTTTAGATTCACAATTCTGTAAATCTAAACATACAATATCGTATTGAATTAATGAAAAATATAAATAAAAACGTATCACACAATAATTATTCGCTTCCTCAGTAGAATCTTTTAAATTGACGTAATTTTAGAAAAATAAAATAACAGTCTTATGATTCAGGAACCATAACTGTATTTTATATCAATAAATTTGTACAATTCTCGTTTCGCACGTCATAAGACGATAATATTACAAAAATTACATATATTTAGTACAATCTCATATTAAATTCGATGCAATGAGTGTCAATATTATTTAAGAATATTTGATCACTTTTAAATGAATTCATTAAACCGACAGTGTGATACGTATGTCAAGATTTACATTAAACCCAGTACGTTAAAAAATAATACATGCACAATTTATAACTCAAACTCGACAACCGCATAAAAAAATAGTACGCAATTCAAAACTCGAGTTAATATTTTTTATTAAAAAAAAATGTAAGAATATTTAATAAGTATTTTATTATTATATAATAAATAATATAGTAATAAATAACATGTATTAATGTTTTTTTAAAAAGAAAAATAGCGTGATGTTGAATTATAGTGGTAAAAATTTATAATTATGAGAGTATACGTAACCATTACGATTAAAATCTACTGCTGTAAATAATTATGAGTGAGTACAAAAAACATGAAACTGACCTATACGTATAGTTGTACATTGGGCGAATTTCAGCCTCTCAAAATTTTCACTTTTTACCCCACCGTGTAATAATATTTAATATATATATATATGTATAAAAGAATATGTATTTATTTATATTTTTTTATTACAAAGAAACGTACATCGGAGTTGGTGAACTAATTTTAATGCGATGACTTACGTCTTGTTTGGACGCGGGAGAAAATTGTACCGGATTGGAGTTGATCAATCCCCACGTAAACGGCGGTGAGTGCCGCCAAGTTCTGCGGTCAACGGATTTGGTTGGTCAAACTTTCTCGTCTTCATGAATTTTTAATTTTAATATCTCTGTGCTTTTTTCCTCACTCATTAATCATTGTTTTATGTACAATAAAAAAAAATATATATATATATATACATACACACACACTATAATATTATTATGTCAGTTGGGTAAATGAAATTTTTTAAAAAATTAATTAGGATTTTAATTTACTAAAAAAAAAATACGTATTTTTTGTAAATAAAAAGTTTAATTTAATTAAATTTAAATATTTGTTCGTCTTAAAAAAAATATATAATTTTATTTAATTTAATTTAATCACTGTAATTTTATAAAAATATTAATAATTTAAATAATTTATTTTTAAGTCGCTAAGAGAGTTCCGTGTTGGATTTAGACTGATTAATCAGAGAGTTAATACGTTTTATCTGTAAATCAAATAATTAATACTCACTAATCCAGCACCTGAAAAAAACTGAATACTACTCCCGAAAACGAACATACCAGTATCTACATCGACAAGCCATAGCTGCCAAGAAACCAAGCTCCGTTTTCACACACACATCAATAATATCTGGTATGTACACGAGCAACAAACCTTTACGATCTGAATCCAACCTCAAACGATACACGAAAAGCACAAAATCGAAAGGAGAAAGCGCGGAATCCGAGGATCAAGAGACAGCGACTCCGCCGCCGTTACCGTTCAACACGCAGAACCTGGAAGGCGTGGGCTGGAAATTCCTCCTCCGCCGGAGATCGCGGCTGGACGGCTTGATGATCTGGAGAAGAACCGCCTTCAGAGAAGCGGGTTTGCCGAAATCCCAGCGGGTCGAGAGACGGCGGAAGTGGGTACCGGGTCGGGCAGAGGAGGAGACGTGGAGGGCTCTGTGCATGCTGCAGCGGAAGGAGCCAGGGTGTGTGGTGGGAGAACACATGCACGTGCGGGATTTGGATTTGGAAGACGAGGGTTTGGACGCCATGGAAGTTGATTGGATGGTTGCTTGAATTGAAAACCGAGAATCTAATGTGTGATTCTCTCGTTTATCGGCCTGGCAAACTGGAAGACAGTTGGGAATTTGGGGCAGATTTATAGCTTAGTAAGTTTTATTCGAAATTACCTAAATACCCTTTTCCTTTTAATATAAAAAAAATTCATTAGTCTAATTATTTTATAAATATTTTTAATAAAAATTTATATATTTTATAATTTTTTATAAATAAATAATAATAATTATTACATTTATTACTAGTGACGAACTTCGTTAAATCCGAACCCAGATCAAGGCCCGAGCCCATCCCGAGCCCGGCCCGAGCAGGCCGATGTGTTCGACAACAGGTCTAATAATTTTCAAGAAACTATGGATGTAAATTCAAACATGGATGGATGAACATCTTCAATCCAAATACTATGATCAAATCGGATTTAGATGAGTACAGCAACTTATATACTATTATCCAAGCATATACTTATATTTATACACATATCATAACTCTCTCAATCTAACAATAAATCATCTAACCATCCATGTCTTTGAATATGCACAAGCAAACTAGCTAATCATCCAGTCAGGTCTGGAGTTTTTCTAAGGCATCTTGTCCTCGGGATCTACCGAAGATCTACCTGCGAATTGTTTGGTGTAAACTCGGTGTCTTCTCTCTCGTGCATAGATTACCCAAAATATTAACGAGAGCATCACAGCAGCCGATACCAAGACTAGACCAATATATATCCATTGAGAATAACGACGCAGACCAGGACAGTAGGTCTTACTAATGTCTGTGAAAGTATTTCGGACAAATGTACAGTCTTGCAGATCAACCAAGAAGGGACCGTAATGATACAATCCAAAACTCACATTTACTGCAGCTTCGAGTTTCCTGTAAACCATTGGCGTTACACGCCCCTGCGTTGTACAAACCCCCGATGCTGAAACTTCGCACACAAAGCCCTTCCACACCTGTTCGAAATACATATCAGTCAATCGATTATCAAATATTTCGAGGAATGACATTTATTGGGATGTCCCGTCCGCTATGTCCGTCTCAAACTAAATAAAAACTTAAAAGGATTTTTCATCATGTCTTTGATAAATACCTGAGTAGCATTGTTGAGGTCCACCTCACCAGGTTGACATTGTCGATCAGTGAGATTAGAATTAAATGGGTTGCAAAGAATCGGCATTAGGGGACCGGATTGATTGTAATTTACACGAATTGACTGGGCTGGAAAATTTCCGTTGACTGGAAAATTTCTGTTGGCAACAGTGCCAACGAAGGTGTCAATCAAATTCACGAGTTGGGAAGCAACATTCTTTGTCTGTTGCAAGGTTTCTTGGGCAGTTGCATTGTCCACACAAGGAAGAATGTCGTCTAAAGCCGTGTGGGCTGTCGGGTTCTGAACCCATTCATCCATTGCAACGCATGTATCTGCAACCACACTACCAAATTGCAGGAAAAAAATAACTCCTTCAGACAACAAGCTTCTCAATGAACACACCAATAGCTTGTAGAAAGGTTTCAGTTGAGCAAAAAATCATCTCAATTTTGACCAATGAAGCATCCCACTTTCTACGATTGCAGAAACCTTATAAACTCCGGACAAATCAGACTAAAACCTTTAGAAGTAACCAAAAGTTTTAAATGATTCCTTTTTAAAAAATTAAGTTCCTTTTTCAAAAACAAGAAATATCAACTCTCCGGTTATAGGATCATTAGATTCAGAGCAAGATTTTCTGCATCTAAAAATACAGTATTAAAGAAACGGAAACGAGTTTTACACATATGAGAAACCTGATGGGTACTAAATTTCTTGCCATAGAAGATAAACCCATTAAAAGTCTAAAATAGCCAAAACTTTATATGCACGAGAAGATAGTTGCTGCCAGCAAGAAATTTCATCCACACCTGCTTAAAGCCATTTGTTTACCGCAGACAAGCTTCTTTTTATTTGTTTTTGCTAGACGCAATGGAAAAAATGTACTGAAAAGTTCGTTTTTGCTGCTGGTGCATTGTCATATGGCAAAGAACTGAAATAGAAACTCAATCGAAAGACTATTTTTTTAAAAAAAATAAAAGTGAGAAAGATGTAAATCGAAAGATGATACACAGACCATATCTGAATTATCTGGTTGAGCTATTAAGTAACTGATGTAAAAGGAGATAATATAACATCTATGGTACCAACACTTAATGTTTGGCAAATTAGAAGTTTGGATTTGCATATTAATTGCACTTCGTAAAGATTGATTAAGAACATCAAGATAACTGAAGAGCAAAAGTAACTTACTTGTGGACAAGAAGAAACACACCACACAGAATAAATGTGCCAGCAACAAGAATCCACCCGAGGACCACCAGGCTGCAGTGATTAGTTTATTAGATATTTGGTTTAAGAAAAGACAAACAAGAATTTTTTTTCACTATCAAAATATCTACCAAATATAATAAGAGCCAATAGTCTGAAGTTAGACATCTTACAAATATACAAGGCATTGCAATCCGAAAATGGAGAGCACTGCAGACAACCATGACGAGAGCAGTGAGATCTCAAATGCTAGAGCAATAAATTTTAGAATTCTCTTTTTATTTGAAAAGTTCCATAAACGTACCAAAACCAAGAAAAGCAAGAAAGAGCATTATGGCAGCAAGAACAATTAGGGACACTCTCCTGCACCGTACAGACAAGATAAGTCAGCAAAAGAAAGCATAGCAAATATAAGAGTTCCGTAAGAACTTTTACTTACATGCCGTCCAGACCCTCTTGAATATTTTGCGAATTCTCCATAGTTTTGTTTGAAAGGGTTGTAGCAGAAGAGTTAATTTTGTTTTGGATATCATCAATATGACTCTGAATATCTGGTTGTAAAACAATTGAATCTACCTCGATCTCCTGAGCCGCAGCAAGATAATCTGACACATTCCTGAGGTTTTCGGCTGTAAGATTTGCCTGCTTCACAACGTAATCCAATGTATCTGTGGTGCTGCCGTGAAACTTTCCTTGACCAGTGTATAAAACTGCACAGCCAACACTGAAAACATAAAAAGTAAAACGTTAGCAGAGTGAAAACATACTTGTTGGGGAAAAACATAAATGAAAAAGTTATAAGCAAGGGATAAAGAAGAGAGGTACATTGCAGCAACCGTGAATAATATGAGGAAAATGAGAGCCAATGCATATGCTACTCGAGAATAGCCATAAGGCGGTCGCGGGCAACAGCAGTAACAAAGACATATAAGACACAAGCTTAGTCCGAAAACCACGAACCAAACTCCAGCTATAACGAAAAAGGGAGCGGCAGTGAAAGCCACAGACTGCATCACATAAAGGCAATAACTCTATTAATCACAAAGGCCAACTTGACCAATTAAATAATAAAGAGACTAGCAAACAAAGATTTGATACTTAAAAAAGGAACGAAAAGCAAGGCAAATTGCAAGAATTAATTTTTAAACTACTTACAAGAAGGCTATTAATTAAAGGAATAAAATGGTTGAATCTACTTTGAGGCATTCACAGCTTGTCCATCAATGAAAACTACCATTTAGAGATTAGAGACTTTTTATGCATAAGCACCAAATTAATATGACATCAAATAAAAGGTTTGCAGAAACCCTAGTCCTAAACTGAGAAATACAGCCAGTAAAAAAACGATTCACAATGTGGAAATGTGCTAAACCAGTCTCTAGAAATTTACAGCTAATAAATAAATCTAAGGAAAACCCAGATAAGAGAAACATTATTAAACAGAAGAAACCTCAATCCATCTAAAACTAATACTACCCAAATGTCAAAATCTCAAAGCAAAAGATCCAAGTAAAAAGAAAGAGGTGGAGGTGAAAAGAATCTCACAGCCCAGTAGTGATCATTGCTGATATTCCAGCCACCAGTGTATCTCTTAAAATTATCAAGAGGGTCTTTCCTCTTGGTTCTTTGGTCAGCCAAAATCAGAGATGAGTTGTCTCCACTTTCCTCCGCAAGAGACCTCTTTGACATCTTCCATGGCAGCACTTCACCAAACTCTCTCTCCTCCCCTATCAATCAAAAAAAAAAAAAAAAAACCCACAACATAAAAAAAAAAAAAAAAACAACCCCAAAAAAAAAAAAGAAAAATACCTGAAATGTCTGAAGCTAAATAGGTTCCAGAGGTTAGAACCGCCGAAAATAAGAGAGAAACCAAGAAGATTATGAGAAAAAACCAAGACCCTGATCTGCATAGCATAATGCTCTTTAAGCTTTTTTTTTTTCTAATAATTTTGTTCTTTCTTCCTGAATCCTGGGCGATAAAAGAGAAAAAGAGGGGAGGCGAGGAGTGTAAAATTGGCAGAGAGAGATATACAGGGAACGAGCTTTACGGTGAAAAAAATGAAAAGCGCAGTGAGACGTATTTAACCCGTCTGCCATTTTGCGCGTTTCATGAGGACGAAGATGCCCCTTAAGGCTTTGTTTGGCTTCTCCGCGTGCGGGATTTTCTTTTGTTTTTAATAATTTCATTTACTTCAACTGGAAAGTTATATTAATGTAAGATAATCAATGTGTTTATATATATCTATATCTATATATATATATTCAGTTTTTATAATTCGCAAAAAAAAAAAAAATATATATATATATATATATATATACGATAATCAATGTGTATACTTATCATAAATCTAAATTCATTAATACCCTTCACAAATTTTAGGAAAAAATATATTTAATTTTAGAATAAAGTATATTTTAAAATCACATAAGATTTTGGGCCGAGATACTATTTCTTTATATAACACGTGGCATCCTAATACGACATCGTTTTACTTTTACGAACATACACTTAATTTAAATTTATTTATTATATTATATAGAAATTATATTATTTTTTAAAAAAAAATTTAAATTAAACCCATTATTATCATATTTTAAAAAATTACTGAAATTAAATTTAAGAGAAAAAAAATATCAGAAATTCAAAAATTAAAAAGATAACGTGTCTGCCATTATTTATATATATATTTATTTAATATTTTATATTAATTTTATATCACCCGCGTACCTGTCAATTCCTGAGATTTCTCCACGTGTCCCCGCCACTTCACATGATGTTTTTATATTTTTATATTTTTATATTCAATTATTTTTAACTTTTATTAGATTTAATGGAATTATGACGTGTCTTAATTTGACTCATTGCGTGTCCGTTAATTTTTTTTAATAAAAATATTATTTTAAAATTTTATTAAATCACAACGACTATTTTAATTAATAAAAATAATATAAAATTTTTTATATTATTTAATTTATTTGTTTGACGTGTCACTATTCCGTATAATTTCAACAGCCGTGGACCCCACGCTGAGGGAGGGTAAAAATGTAATTTCAATTAGTTCGTTCGTTTTTTAAGAGGTCGTGTGAATTCATCAGCAGTTGTAAGTTTTTTCTTAAACAAAAAATAAATAAATAAATATTTTTTTATACTTTTGAAAAATAAACATTACTAATTATTATAAATTTTAATATAAATAATCAAATTATAATAAAAAAATATTAATTTTCAAATTAATATAATTTTTTTTTAAATAAATAATATATACACTTACTAAACTACTTATTAATTTTCACTATCAATATTTTAATTTTCGAGAGATTGCACGTTAAAAAATACAACATGTCTTTTGCGAAACGAGTTCCTTGGCGAATATCGGCTCGCTCCTGCATCCATCTACGGAGATTTTGCACATCATTCGTGAAAATCTCATTGGGGTCTCTTGACATCGATCGTGTTTTTTTTAAGCTCTCTACTTTTATGTTGCTTTGTTTTTCTTCTTTCGTGATCTAAATATATGCTGATTAAACTCGAGTTTATTATTTTGTTCTTACGAAAATAATAATTTATATTAACAAGTTTGGTATAATAATGATGTTTTTTTTTAAAAAAAATTATTGTTCTTACTTTTAGACCAAACGAATTAATGGATTAGACCCATCTAGCATAATTGATTTTTTTTTCACCTACATTTAAATTCATCACATATTTATATATATATATATATGTATGTATGTATGTGTATTTAACCTAATAATTATTACATAAACTTTATATATATTATCTTGTAATAACGAGATAGATAAGTACATTTTTTTCCACCCCCAAAAAATGATTTTTATAAATAAAGTTATATATGGACATTATGTGGTATATCTAAGTGTTTATGGGTTGGGTTAGCATGCATTACGGACCATTAAATTAATACAATTAGTAAGTTCCTAAGCCCATATAGAGATATACAATAATTTATAAGCGTACATAAATTTATTAAAAAAATTCAAAACTTTATATTATAAATGTACACAACGTGACATATTAGTAAAAGATATATTTAAGAGATATATAATTAAATTTTTTTAAAAAAATAATTATTTATGTATTTTATTCGATATAAATATTTATTATTATTTTTAATTTAACCCCAACTTGTTAATTAATTAAGCAGGGTAGGTTTTGACTGGTCAAATACTTTTTACTCTTCTTCTCTAATTCCAAGGCAATACGGTGTCGTTTTGTCCGTGATGGTCAAAGTCAAAGACAACCCTCTACTCTACTTTAGTTAACGCCATTATCGTGACCATCGCAGTGACAAAAGTTATGGGGTTTCGTAAATTCATAGTGACAAAATAATATAATTTTCTCCCACTAAAAATATATATTATAATATAAATATGTACGAACACACACACACACACACACACACACAACTTGCTATTAAATATATACATATATATATACACACGCACGTATATATATGTAGTTAAGGGTTAATATATAAGCTTATATATAAATGTAGTACATTGTGTTTGCATGTGTGAACATGCATTCCTCCTTCATGCATTTGCTTTTCATACACATACACATTATATATGGACTGTACGGAATATATATATATATATATTTACACACACGAGATCTGCAAATTAAATGTAGTTCTTCACAAAATATAATTCGTCCATCAAAAGGTCTAAAATTAAGCATCTACTATATATATATATATATGCTATGCACCTGTCTCTTTGATAAGATGAATGTTGGTTATGTAACTTTGCTTGTGCAAATTTAATATAAATATGTGTGTATATATATATATATATATATGTGTGTGTGTTTTTGTATGTGCATATATATGTATATATATATATATATAAAATATGAAACTTCCCATAACTTGGAAGTAGGAATCACGTGGTGCCATGGGGACAAAATCCCTCCTTACAACACGACCAATCATAGTGATTAATTATATTTTAATTAATTAATTAATTAACTTAATTAACTTAATCACACTAGTTGGTAAAATTAATTAATATTAAAAATATTATAAATTTAATTAGAACAAATTTATGATAAAATTAGAAAAATTAAATCTCTCTTTTTTTTTTTTTTTCTTAATTATTATAAATTTCTAACACAAAGGAGATCGATGAGGAATCCCTTTTCGTCTACTGATCAAGCTCGTAGCCATGTCTTCATCCGAGACTTTACTGGCGGATCTTGCACACAGATATAAACCGCTTCTCTTCTTTCGAACGATGTTACGATCGGCGCATGTCATCGGACTTACGCAATTCTCCGAGCCAGACGAGGTGCCGGAGCTCGCGGGTTCGTCACTGTCGACAATCGTCGAGTGAGGAGTCTCGTAGTTCATCTCATCGTCTCCCATGTCTTGGGGAATCAAGAAGTCTGGACTGAGCGTTAACGTGTTGCAGACTCGTAAATATGGAGTCAGGTCCTTATAGTGTTTCAGAACAAAGTCTACCTGTAAAATATAAAAGAGCAAGTGAGATTTTATTTACATAAATAAATATATATATATATATTTCTGAGAACTCAAAATTTATAGAGAAAAAAGATTACTTCAATTTATTATTTATGCATGATAATGAATGTATATAAAATATAATACGAAATTATTATATTCAACTACTAAAATTCACTTAATCACTATTAATTGTTAAAAATATAAATAATAGGGTTAAATTTATTTATTAAATTTCAAAATTTGAAAGTACTAATTGATAATTTTTTATTTAATTATTATTATTATATATATATATGATGCATTTTAGATATATATAATCAGTAATTTATTTTAATTAGAAAATTTTATTAAATATTTATATCGTCCTTAAAGGAAATTAATTAATAAATATATACATATATATATATATATATATGTAGATGTAAATAATGAAGTGTTTTCAAAAAATTATGGGAATTTCGTTAACTATTCTTCGTGACCACGAATTCATGCACCCGAAATTAAGAGTTTTCAAGAAGGGAATTACAGATATATATATATATATATGATGAAAGAATGAGCTATACATGTACATGTATAAACACACACACACCCACATATATATATATATATATATATGTATTGTATACGTACCTTGCATCCAAGAGAACAGTGGATAAAAGGTTCTTGAAGACTTCTATCACAGGAAGTGCAGTAGTTTCCCGCTCCTTTAAATTGCCTGTTTTGAGGTCTTTTCTTGATGAACACCACCTTCGCACTATTTATTGTATAAGCCTATATATATATATATATATAATCAAATTTAATCAATTACCAACTAATTAATTCACTTCACCCTGATTTTATATCCATGTGTAGATACATACACACACATGTATATGAACATACACAAACATCATATGCAGTTTAGATACACATGTATAATCAAACTTAATCAATTACCCACTAATTAATTCAGTATTTTACGTGCATATATACATTTATTATAGATATATATATATACATATATACTCGCACAAACAAACATCAGATACAGTTTATATGCATGTCTATATATACCTGAACACTGGAGCAGTCGATGAGCTTCTGGAGATCTTCGAGTCGAACAACATCATGGTAGACGTAGCGGCGGACCTGAAGAAGTCTATGGAAGCGGTGGGATGGAATACAGTGAGGGCAAATGCTTATACAGCAATCCAAACAGCATACATTCTTTTCGTTCTTCTTTGAAGTTTCATGGTAGGAGCAGCCCGCGAAGAATCTCTCCCCGTACAGAGCATCCAACCATGCCGGCCTCTCAATTCCCTGCATATCATTTTATTTATACAGAAACGCAGAATTCAATCACAGACACGAACACAATAATGTATGTATGCGCGTGCGGGAGAAGTAAAAAAGGAGAAGAAGAAGCTGACCATGATGAGCATAAAGGAGGATATGGAGGTTGGTTTCTAGGGTTAGCTGGAGGTTGTTGTTGATGATGATGATGATGATGATGATGATGATGATGATGAAGAGAAAAGGGAAAGAGAAGGGGAGAAGAGAAGAGTATTTATGGAGGACGGATGAGAAGAGAGGCAAAATATACTTATAATTTTCCTTGGAGGTATAACTTTTCAATATACGCACACAAGTAGCCTATGGTATGCTTGATTAATTTCTTAATTAAATTAATTAATTAACTAATTAAATTAATTAATTAACTAATTAACTTTGAAAAGCAGTAAGTAAAAATAAAATGAGAAAGAGGAGAACGTGGGAGCTGTTTCTGTGTCTCCCATTCTCTTTTAAACAATTCAATCTCATCTTCTTGGCTTAAGAGCTCTAAATATTTTTCCCAAACTTAAACCTTGAACCAGCTGCATGCCTCTTTGCCTTCTCTTATATTATCTATATATACATATACATACACACACACACACATATATATATATATATATACACACACACATTGAAACTAACTAAAGAGATATATATTTGAGTTTTATGTGAGATACGAAACCCTAGATCATTTGGACCATTATATATATATATATATGTACTATATCTTTTAAAAAATTATATTATATTACATCCATAATTTCCATATATATCATCCTCTGTAATTAAACAAATTTTACTCATAATTAAAATAAAATTTTTGATCGAAACTCAGTATATTTCTATAATTACATAACACTTACATATTAATAATAATCGTAATTCTTGATTCACTAGTATAAATGAGTACCGATTTTTTGTTTTTTTTTTAATATAAGAACTCGTAATTCATAAATTACGAGACGGGTACGAATAAAAATTTATAAATTTAAAATGAATATGCATTTAAACTATGTATAAATTTATAATTTTATTAACAAATACGATATAAAAATTGACGTAAATCTTCTCGTTCGTACTCATTTCTATATACGAGATATATAATGCTAATTATAATACAATTTTTCGGATCCTTCATAGTATGAAATGGAAGTACGTTATATAAACATGAAATTATTTGAACAATTAAAATTTCATTTTTAAGTTAGTCGGCAAATTAGTTCAAAAGACACTACGAAAAAGCAGTTGCTTTTACTGTCAAAACCCACTTCTTCTTCTTTTTTTTTCCCCTTAGCAAAAATTATGTACGATATATATATAGGCAAAGCACTGCTTTCTGATCTGCACGTCTCTTAATCTTTTACTAATTATATAAACTCCAATTATATTACTCTAATATAACTTCAAAGTGAAGTAATTACGGCACAGGGCAAAGAGTAAAAGCATGAAGACAATAGCAATACATACTTTTACCAAAAGCTCAGTAGTTAACTATATATATATATACATATAGAGAGAGAGAGAGAGAGAGTTATTTTTTGTGGGGATGATGGAAATTTCTATCACAACCCAAAATCTCACTGGTTGATTATATATATATATATATTATAACCATTTTTTGTGGGATGATGTTAAACTTTCTATCAAATTATGATGGATAATTTAGAATTTTTTGAAATTTTTGTTGATTATATATATATATATATATGAACCAAAATTGATATCTCCGATCCACTGGACATTCATCGTTTCCAAGAACTAAAAAAATTAGTATATCAAATTAAGAGAGATTTAAATTATGATGGAGGGTGGTGACAGCAGTAGGTAGTCACTGGTCTCAACACTAATTAAATTATATGATATCAAAATTAATAAAGATAAAAAAAAAAAACAAGTTTAATTGTGAATTCCCAGAAGTTACCCCAGTAAGAAAATTATGGCTGTAGCTTAAGAGTTCTATGAACAACAAACTAGGCATTCCATCTATGTATATACATATATACATATATATATATATGTTGTTAATGAGGGAAAATTTTGAGAATACTTTAACCTAAAATTAAACTCTCAAAAACCCATATAGTTAAAACTCTTGTTTTTACTCTGTGCGTGTGTGTATATGCACACACACACGCACACGTATATGTGAAAAGGTGATAAGGGCATAAAATTACTCTCAAAACCCATATAGGTAAAACTCTTGTTTTTACTCTGTGCGTGTGTATATATATATATATATATACACACACACACGCACACACACATATATGTGAAAAGGTCATAAGGGTATAAAATTACCCTCAAAACCCATATAGGTAACAGTATATACACACATACACACACATATGTGAAAAGGTGATAAGAGTATAAAATTACTCTCAAAACCCATATAGGTAAGACTGTTATTTTCACTCTGTGTCTGTACACACACACACACACACACATATATATGTGAAAAGATGATAAGGGTATAAAATTACTCTCAAAACCCATATAGATAAGACTGTTATTTTCACTGTGTGTGTGTGTCTGTGTATATACACACACACATATATGTGAAAAGGTGATAAGGGTATAAAATTACTCTCAAAACCCATATAGGAAATACTGTTATTTTCACTCTGTATGTGTCTGTATACACACACACACACACACATATATGTAAAAATGTGATAAAGGTATAAAATTACTCTCAAAACCCACATATTTAAAATTGTTATTTTCACTGTGTGTGTCTGTATATACACACACACGCATATGTGAAAAAGGTGATAAGAGTATAAAATTACTCTCAAAACCCATATAGATAAGACTTATTTTCACTGTGTATGTATCTGTATATACAGACACACACACACATATATATATATGTGAAAAGGTGATAAGGGTATAAAAATTGGAAGTGATATAAGCACGGTTACATAAAAATGACGATGATAATGGTGGCCAACAAGACATGGTACTAGGAAATCCGGTTTTTGAGGAATTAAACATGGCAACATTTAATCAACAAACCGCTCCACTAAATGAGAAGCCAACAGCGTTTATGTTGTTAATAATTAACTAAATAATTATGTCTGGATTATTTGGTTGACAGACAAATGCAACTCACTTAAGCACTAGTTAATTAATGCCCTAATTTTAATTAATTAGTGGGTTTTACTAATTTTTAGGACACACCCTTTTGCTTCCTTGTGTCTTTAGCCCCTAATCAAGAGCTAATTTTTCTCGGGTTTAGCTAATTGACCTTTGTACACCATTTTTTCATACCCTTCTTCTCCAAAATTCAAATTTGGATGACAGGAAAGATGGTTCGTGTTCGGTTGAATCCAACTGATGGATACTTTCCTTGGAAAAAAGGTGGCTTCTCTTTTATGTTTATATAACATATATATCTTCACTGAATTTTGCCTTCTAATTTCTGCCCTAACCAAACTGTTGTGTACTCTAGTTTATATGCCACTCAATTGTACCTCCCAAATATTTTTGGTAGAAATTTAAACAAAGAATACTGCTTACTAGAAAATCTGCCCTTGAGATCAAGCAGAAAGCCAGGTCAAACTTGTTTCTCACTTCTTCTTAAAGTCAGAATTATTGCCTAATTCCACTTTCTAGAAAATGTTTCTAATACATGTCCGTATGGGGTTTCAGAAACCTGCCTCTAGCCGTATCTAGAATTGGTGTTCGAACCACATTTACCATATATGTATGTAGATATAGATATATATATATATATACACACACCATACAGGAGACTTCCTTGCAGAAAATCAAAAGAAAAAAGAAAAAGGGGAAAAAAAATGAAGCTTGGTATCCTCGCATACAATCAACTAAATCAATTCAGGAAAAAGACACCCGCTAGTCAGTTATTAAAATTCTGAAACGGAGATAAGCTTTCGGTTGTTAAACAGTTGCTCGATCATTAAAGCCAATCAATTCAGACTGGTACGACGCACGTGCGCGCACTAATATATACCCCCTAATGAAGTTTACTGTGCAAGATGTGTGTGTATGGGTATACGGGTGTATAGGGTGCAGTAATCAGAGAACTCAAGAAGCAAGTATTTATGGCCAAATAAGAAACAAATTGGACGGGGTCAGAGGCCAACCCCACGTGCCATGAAAAGCAGAACGGTATTATTCAAAGCACCAACCTCACGTGCAAGGGATCCAATGCCCTTCGGCATTTCAAAAATTAAATCCCAATATATCTAAAGCTAAGAGTGTTTTGAACTGACAAAATATTCCTCCTTCTCTCGTTCAAAAACTATATATATATATATATATATATATATACATTTTGTTTGTTGGTCAAAGGTCAAAGATCCAGAGAAGTAACAAAGATGATGGGGGGTTTTTTTTTTTTTACGGGGAAGAGAGATTTAGAGGAACAAACAGGAAGGTGGGTCAGCGTGCGAGCCGCACGAGGGGATCCCTCTGCCCCCTTTTGCCCCTTTGTGTATGACTCAGGCCCACTTCGGTCTGTTGGAGAGGGCTTTGTTTATTTGCCTGTGCCTTACTTCCACATGTGCCATTATATTTTACGTGCCCTTGTTTTTAAGGGCCAGACCACGTGCGCTGCCTTTTTCTAGATACTACGACTGCCCACGTGAGACCATCTCATGATTCTAGTGTCCCAACGCTCTAGCTGAGTATGCTTGGTTCCCCCCTTCCCATGTAATGATCGCTACCATCATCATAACATCATAATTACAATCAGCTGAATGATTGTGTGCGGTAGGGATAGGATCAGGAGGATCGACTATTGTTTTATTCTAATTGGTTCTTGACCTGACGCCTATTGGGTCTGATCTAATGTTCGTAAGCAATAAACATGGACACGGCGGGTCCTGTCACAACACAAGGTTTTTAACATTCTTAAGTTCGGATGACAGGCACATGTGACCTAGAAATATTGAAGTTATATTCAATATCATAAGGCTCGGTTATATAACAGGGATATAATAGTAGAAAAATAGAATCAATCAAATACATCTACGCTAGACTCACCTCACCGGTAAGTACTTGCTATTGTAGACAACAATTTGCAAGTGAATGAATTTGACATCTTTTGAACGAGGCTATCAACATCTTATGTTGGAATCTCGTCAAACGTATATAAACATAATATTAAAAAAAAACAAAAACAAAATAAATCCAGCGATACAAGGATAGTTGCATACGAGCCAGTAGATGTTGCTATACTCGCCGTTAACGAAGTTGTAAAAGATAATTTACAATAATCATTTCTATATCGTATAGTAAATACCATGCCTTTGCTATAATTAGTCCTTAAGAATGCTATTATCACCTTTTTAGATCTCATCTAACGCAATTTCTATGTAAACAAATTGGCATACAACAAATCAAGGTAGAATATGGTATGATAGAGCCAGCTATGGAGAAGATGGTAGTTCAAATTAATCAAACCTAATCTCAAGGCTTCTGAGCAGAAAACATGATGAAAGACTGCTGAACTTTCTTCGTGAAGTTTACAAGACCACATGAGGTGCACAAATCCTCAATCTCTTCCTCCGTCAAATTGTTATAGGTTCGCATCGCCCTCTGCCACATAAGTGAACAGGATGAAATCCAATTTTATAGCATCAGACAGTTTCCAATTAAAAGCATAATTCATATTTCCATATATTTGAAATAAGTAACAAAATTTAAATGGATACCAAAACGACCCCATTTACAGCACAAAAATGCTTTTTTTATGGATCTACCCATCTACAAACTAGTACTGATGTTTGATTGCTTAAGAACTTGACAACTAGAAATGTGGTCATAGATCAATCTATGGTCTTCAAAAGTGCACACACTATACACTAAATAAAAGAGTTGAATGAAGATGACCAGACTATCACAATCTATGTGTAATCACAGTAAACAAAGAAATCTTCGAGATTGTAAACAGGTTAGAACAGCCAAAACCAGGCTTCAGTTAGAACTTTTGCAACTATAACATTATGATGCTGGTGGCAACAGCTGAATAATTCTTTCTGATACACGGGAGATGAATATGAACCCCCACCAAAGCCAGTAGGATTCCCAAATATATTGATATTTACGATTCAACTGACATGAAATAGGCAAGTGAACTAAAAATTGGCAGTAATTGGAGCATTCAAGAAAGACGACAATATCCCATGTCCATAATGTCAGAACCAAATAGACATGGATTTTCACTGTCCACCTACTAATGGAGCACACTAATTTTATCAAAATAGCTGAGATTCTGACAGATTCGTGATAAAATGGGAACATCATAAAACAGATAAATCAATCCACCAGACATGGTCACTGAATTCATAAACCTTCTCTTTAAGTTGGATGATGAAATTGAAACGCCATATTGGTATCTTTCAAGAAAAGAAAAAAGGAAAAAAAAACCCTGATATTTCGCTGGATGGTCGAGCAAATGTTTGTAACATGCATACTTTGTCAGCAGCCCAAGCAAACGGAACTGGGCTGCTTCCTATTTTCAGGGACTAGTTGATGAGAGTGAGAGCACTATTACCTGTAAGAAGGGTCTTATCAGCTGTGGAGTAGAAGAACTGTATCTAAGAAATGTTGTTCCAACAAAAACTCCACCACTTTGTAAAATACGACTGATTTCAGCAACCTGGCAAACATCCATCAGATAATGTGAGAAGTTGAATTAAGAGCTAGTAGAACATGGTTGAGGAAATGAGCATTCATATACAAAAGAGCAAGCTGCAAGCCACAGATTGAAGGACAAATACTTGACCTTTAACTGGGGATGTAACCCAAATTTTCTTATTGATCATCCACTAATCTCTCAAAAGAAAAGGCATGAAATAAATTGTGCACCAACTAAGAACTAATGGCTCTCCCAACAACTGCATGTCCCAAAAGAGAGTTGGTTTTTTTGTCTGTGAATCCAGAATTGGAGGAATTTACACATAATGGTAATGCAGTTTCCCCTGATTCTCACCTACTCAACATAGCCAAGGTGATTCCTTAGAATAACAATAGAAAAGCTTTCTGTAGAGCTTCTATAATATCACTATCTCTAATCTTTGACATTCTGTCTAGTGGAAACAAAATCTCCTAGCCATTGCCAATGATATTGTCCTTTACTATAACTCTACATTTTGTATGAAACTATTCTATTCCTATTCAATATCTAGTTCTTCGTTATTTGATATGTAAGTTACTTCATTCACAAAACATATAAGTTAATTAACGACAAAGAAAATGACTGCAAAAATGAAGATGGAGCTTGAAATTCTTAAAATATTGCTTTTAGTACTTTATACAAAACTCTTTTTGCTATGCTTGATTATTTCACAAACACACACCTCTTAGGTACTTTCATTAATAAACACATGAATTTAGGAAATCAAATACAACTTAAAATTATGAAGCAAAGTTTATGAACGGAAGATTGGGTTTAGGCAATGTCCCTGTGGACCAGTTGCACTTCAATTTTCAACTCTGCAAACCAAACTGCTAAAAGAACTCACAGAAGATCTGTAATATCCGGTCCTAGACACACCAATTTCCATTTATTAAGTTAAGGGATTATTTTACAAAAAATAGAAATGTTATGGTTTCTTAGATGTTCTATATATAAAGATAAGTCCTCAAATTAATTTAGAACTCAATATTATAGAATTTAAATATGATGACCAACTTAAAAAGAAAGAGGAAAATAAAAGATTATTTTTCTAGCAGCAATTTTTGACTGTTTCTCAAATTTTCTGGCTACATAACTTGAATGTGAATTTTGTCTGTTAAATTCTAGCTCTATATATTTAACCTAAACCTATAGGTATCTAGATATCGTTTCTCAATTTAGTTTGTGCTGGGAGAATTGAACCCTTGGTTGTGTTATGCAAATATGAAATTTTGAACTTCAGTTTTTATCTAATTTTAGAATATTAAAATAGATAACTTGTGTTAATAATATGGTTCAAAATTGGTAGAGATGTATACTTAATTTATATATTATATATTATTATTCACTGAGTTATAAGTTCACCTTATTTTCATTTTCTTACAAATTTTGAAGAATAAATTACATATTGCGGATTTGAGAAGTGTGAGTAGCTAAAGAATTTAAATTAAATATTTTAAACCTATTAAATTTATTTTGATTTAGATTTGTAGATCTTATTGATTCAAGGAGTTTAATTCTCTGATTTTTGAGATATAATTGCATTTTAAAAGGATTTACTATTTAATAGTTGACGCATTTTTCTTTGCTTGGTTTTAGGTTTTTGTTAGTTCTTGCATGTTCATCAATTTTTTCATAAATGGGTTGCAATATAATGTGCCCAACTTTGGCTTTGGGCATTACAAGATCATTGATATAATGATACAATACTTACAGCATTAGAAGGTGATGGCCAGCAATGTAAAGCCGCACCAGCATGAACAGCATCAACAGATGCAGACGAGAATGGAAGCCTAGAAACATCTGCTCTAACTAGAGCAAGATTGCTGCAACATTCTTGTATGAAAAGTGAATCAGTTTTCTTTTTTTGTCTTAGACAGAAAATGCAACTACAGATAAAACAAGAAATAAATGTCTAGCACATTTCACCATTGAAATATACAAGAGGCAGCCAAACTTACGCATCCAAAAGAGTATCATCCTGTTTGATAAAATCATAACATTGACGAAGCATGTTTTCTGAGAAATCAAGAGCAATAACTCCAGAATATGTCCTGGATTGCGCAAATTTTCGAGAAAACAAACCACTTCCACAGCTAACATCCACCAGAAGGCCCCCTTGTACTGGTTTGAAGTATTCCTGAGCCATTTTGAACTGCATTCAATATAAAACATGTCAATCATACAACAAATATCAGCACAATTGACATATTAATTCACAACTTGTCAACTGAATCAGCTTGTTATCAGCTTTAAAACATTGTGCAGAATAGGCCCTCTTAATGCCCTCCGATCTCTTATATATCATAACAAAGTATCCTATGGGAATTAATTATAGTAGAATTACCTTCTTTAAAATTTCACCAATATGATTGGGCTAAATATTAATGAGACTCTCATCTATAAAGAATCATTAACAAAGCATGTCAATCATACAACAAATATCAGCACAATTGACATATTAATTCACAACTTGTCAACTGAATGAGCTTGTTATCAGCTTTAAAACATTGTGCAGGATAGGCCCTCTTAATGCCCTCCGATCTCTTATATATCATAACAAAGTATCCTATGGGAATTAATCATAGTAGAATTACCTTCGTTAAAATTTCACCAATATGATTGGGCTAAATATTAATGAGAAACTCATCTATAAAGAATCATTAACAAAGCATGTCAATCATACAACAAATATCAGCAGAATTGACATATTAATTCACAACTTGTCAACTGAATCAGCTTGTTATCAGCTTAAAACATTGTGCAGGATAGGCCCTCTTAATGCCCTCCGATCTCTTATATATCATAACAAAGTATCCTATGGGAATTAATCATAGTAGAATTACCTTCGTTAAAATTTCACCTTTATCATTGGGCTAAATATTAATGAGACTCTCATCTATAAAGAATCATTAACAAAGCTGAATAAGACATACCTCTTCATCAGGACCTGGGAAGCCACTTAGAATAAAATTTTGACGCCAACCCCTTTCATACAGAAAAGATACAAGTGGACTCCTAAAAGAAGGTGAAAGCAAAAAAGTTGAGGCAACAGCATTTCCTAAATCAAGCATATCAAAAGCATGATTTCTAGCTTAATCCATCACATGTCAAATCCAATATTCGGAAAGCAAAAAAAAGACTATCCAAATTCATTTATAATCTTTCCAGCTAGCGGAGAAAATGAAGACTATATTGAGAGGAAAGTATTAACTAAGTGCATGTACATGCAGCTGTTTGCTACTTTCACAGATAAAAGTTCACACTTCACAGTTGGTATCCAGTAGTCGTGCAACTTATACTTCAAGAAACAAAAACCAATAACAATAAATCCTGAAATGCATGAACATACGGTCACAATCAACAAACTATTTTATACCTGAACAACTCTGTCATAGTTGGTTTTACTTCATTGTAGTTCTGCAGTCCAGCAGTAACAGTGAGATCCAAATAGACATCTTTGCTGGAATATGTCTTGTTGCATTTTTCACACTTGAATCCAGATCTGTAAATGGCTTGCCTGCAGATTTTACAATTGCTAAATGAAACCACAACTAGATAGAGAATTTCATTAAAAGAATAAAAAAACAAAAAGAAACATATATACCTGCATATATCATTATGTATTCCAACTTACAATTTAACGCCAGGAGGGCCCTTCCTTATCAATGGTCCATAACAAACTGGGCATGCAAACAAGTCAGCCTCCAAACGTTGATTCTGTTGAGAGCCTAAGTCCTGGAAATAGAAAAACATGTTATAGAGTCAAATGATTAACAGTATAATCAAATGCATTCCTTTAAAAGGAAGATGATGTCACTGTTAATTACTAGATTAAGCAATGAACAAGTGTTTTCTGGAAACCAAAAGTTAATCTAAATTCAAGCAAAAAAGCAAATGGACCTTGATATAACATTGTTACCAAACTTGCCAATAGCTAAGACATACTGTGTTGAAAGAAGTTAGGTTTAAGTTGGAGTCAAACATAAACCAGCATAGGTTTTTCTCTTTATTGCATGTTTGACCAATTCTAATGTCAATTTCTATCACATCCTTTTACTTTATTACTGTAATATCCTTTATATGGAGAGTAAGATCATATTTTCCCTAATTGAATCAGTTCCAACAATTCCTTGAAAATAAATTTCTAAATCTTACCTTCGAAATAACAATTAGAAATCTTAAGCTATAAGTAAGAGCAAAAATTGATTCAAATATGAAAGTTATGGTATGCTCATGTGTATTGAGAGTATAATGACAATTTCCAAACATACAAACACCTCCCGAAGATCAGTTAGTCGACAGGTCCCAACTATTAGAAAATCCTAAGATTGACATTTTCTTTTTCTATCGCAAAATAAAACAGTCTCCCTTGCACAGTTTTATTGATTTTATCATCAACCAAACTGACCGCCACTTCACCAGAAAATGAGAAGCAGCAGTCAGTTCTATTTTCAATAACGACGCAGCAAAGTAGAACGCCGAAAATTTGTCTGTTTACCTTTATTTTCCCCGCAACCAATCATCATCATCATTTAACAACTTCTAAAACACAAACTGCAGTACCTTTGAAGTGTATAAACATAAACCGCTAATTCCTAATCTGCGAAGGTCGAAGAAGAAAAATAAAAAGAGACTAATCAGATAGACGTACTGATTCCAGAGCAACAGCTGAACTGGCACGAATAGCGGAGCGGGACCTGAGTGGAGAAAACCGGAGGCGAGGACGAAATAAGGAATTGTCAGAAAGGCATGGGGAGTTTGGGAATAAAGATGTGGGGAGAAAGAGAGGAGAAGAGAAAGCTATCGCCATTACAGACCGGTACAAACCCTCTCTCGGTCTCAGTATTTTTTTTGCCGCTGCTTCTTCTCCGCTCTCGTCTGGTTTCCCTCCAGATGTGATGACGAGTCCTTATAAACTGCCCTTTTGGTGGAAATAACGCAAAATTCAATTTACTGCGAAAATGGGCGATTGCCTTTGCCAACTCGGGCAGACCACATTTTATTATTATAATAATAATTTATTATTAAAACATTTAGGATAAGTTTAAAAATATTTAAATTTATAAATAATATAACATTCGATAATAAATACACAAATAATAATAATAAATTATTAAAATAATAAAATACGATGCATTTAATTTTTAATTACATAAATTTTTATATGAGATTAATTTTTTTACTACTATAATACAATTTACACGTTTTTTTTTTCATTGAATTAAGTATAAAATTACAAAATAATTTCATTTTATTTATATTTTTAAAAAATACTTAATTTTTTTATTAATGAATTATTATATATATATATATTATGAATTGTGACGAAAATAGTCAACGAGAGGGAGACGGTTCCTCAATGCATTACGTGTAGAGTTGTTGTGCATTAGTCTTGCGTGTGCTGGTAATTTGGTTGGGCGATTTATGCGTGAGTTTGAACGATGGATATGAATGTCAACACAAGCCTACGAGGCTTGCGTCTCCGCAATTAGGCGTTTTCCTCCGCTAACACGTACCTTGTTTTAGGGCAATATCCCGAGCAACAAGTAGGGTTGGGCGACTCGGTTCTGTCAAGCCCTCGGCCTCTTCTCTCCTGTTCTTTCTCTTTTTGCCACTTTGAACACTAATCATTTCGTTAAGAGTCTGTTTGAATAATAATTCAGTGTAGATGATATAATTTTTTTACGATTTTTTTTTTTTATTGTTTACGTTTTTAAACACATAGTACAATTTTTTTACTGGTTAAATTATGATTCTCAATATTATGGTTTTATTTTTATTTTTTCAAACTACCGATTCGTTATTCTTATAATGGTTCGATTATTACTCTTGCTTTCACTTCGATTTACAATTTTTTAATTATTTTTTTTCAATCACATTCTCTCTCTCTCTCTCTCTCTCTTCGTGGACATTTTTCTTCATGCAAACATTTCTATATATGTAATAATTTAATTATATATGTATATATTGAATTAGATATATTTATGTATCTATATATTTATTATTTTAATTATTTATTTATTATTATATATAATAAAATATTAGTAAAATAATATAATTTGTTCAAATATATAATCATATCATACTGTCATTCTAAATAAAAATAATTGTCACTACTAAATATTAATAGACCATCATTCAAATATAATTAAATTTAAATATTAATTAATTTTGCACGTATCAAATCATTCCAAATATTAATGAACTATTATATAAATAATCTAATTCAGTCATAAGACTTTAAAAAAAATACAAGATGGTAAAATAGAAAAATCACATGCATATAGGCCAATGGGTTACCTCTTATGGGCCGACTTAGCTTTGCTCTTTGTTCGTCGTTGTTCCTATTCAAGGCTCGAGCCCATATTTTGAACATGACTTGGTTTCTCTCGAAAAAAAATTTTGTATTAATATGAATATAAATATATTTATATTAATATAATAAAATAATTACGTTGTATTCAGATTAAATAATTTATAAATTTGCAACAGTACCCCAAAAAAAATTAAAAAAAAAATTCAAAATTTAGCTTTTCAATTGGACGGGTTGAGTTCAATGCAACTTTTTTACAATAGACGCGATGTACCATATAGAAACCCGGAAACGGATATGTGCATTTGGAAACACAAGGCCACAGAAGCGAAAAACAGATAGAAGAAACTGAAAACATTTGGAGAAGAAAGCTTATGGCTACTTCCATTAAGCCTCTGCTTCCTCTATCTTCGTTACCGAAACAAACAATCGAATCCTCTTCATCTCCGTGCACGATTCCCTGCAAACCTGTCCCCGATTCAAAGTGTTCTTCTCACGCGAGGCATCAACGAGCACAGGTTTCAGTTTCCGTTGCTTTCAATCCTTCTGGGAATTTCGACCTCTCTCTTTTCGACGATGACGACGGTAACTCCTCTGTTTCATCCGATTCATTCTCTTCTTATTATTTATTTCATAAACATCAGAACATGTGGCGGTTGTCTGATAATTGTGAAGAAAGGCGTATAATCCAATGAGTGGTTTGAAATCAAGGTTCGGATTATTTTTAGGGATTTGATAATGGATGTGAGATGAACTTACAGATTCACCAAAAGTTTCGCCTCCAATGCCGCCGAGAGAAGGTCGATTCGAGGTGTTTCTGGACAAGGAGGCAATTCGCCGGCTGGATTTAACTCCATTCCACACAGCTACTGGGATCACCTCGCCTTCATCTGGTAAGTACTCAAGTACTCTGCGATTATTGTTATGTAATTAAGCAAAAGGGCGCCGGTTCCTCAAAAAACCTAATTAATTAATAATATAGTGGAGCCAAAGGAGTTTCTGGAACGAACAATTGGATTCACGATAACTTATAGGAGAGAAGACGAGCATGACCAAAGAGAACTATCCGAATTGCCTGATATAAGGCTGTGGTTTGTGAGACTTGATGCGGTATATCCATGGCTGCCTGTGTTGCTGGATTGGCGGGCAGGAGAGCTTGCTCGATATGCGGCCATGTTAGTGCCGCACCAGATGAGCATGAGAATGGGGGTAGTGTTTAATCCAGAGGCACTGGAGTTGTTTATAATGAAGAAGGTTTTTGTAGTCTACTGTTGGTTGAAGAAGCATGAGATTCCAAAGAAGGCGGCTAGGTTAAAGGCGAGTGACATGGCTAGGATGCTTGGTTTTGGAATTGCAGATGAAATGTTTGATCTCATTGATCAACATGATACCTTCACTTGATTAATTCCAACCTTCGCAAGTCATTACATATTAAATTAATATTTAACATCCATAAGTTACTCGATCATATATTTTTTATTGGGCAATTTAAACTAGCCTCTGAAACTGTGATCAAGATTTCAGTATTGCTATATACTACACACACACACATATATATATATATATACACACATAATTTTGTATGCAAAATGGGGGGAAGCAAATGGAGGCCAAGTTAGTTAGGATTGATTGGGGTTTTGGCGGGTTATTGTCAGGTACTGGGAATTGCGACCACAAACGTTGTTGTTGGGAGGCTCGACACAACTCAGTGAGTCTAGCTCAATTCTGCCCCAATGGGCCGAACATATTGGACCTAAGACCAACCTGACTGCTCACCTATAGAACTAGGGCATACGACCCAAATTATATGTTTTCGGCCCAGTTTGGCCCTTTTTAACACCTCTACGTTTGTGTGTGTGTGTGTATATACATATTATATATATTCACTAACAGTATTACCTTGGAGTTTATGTCTTAACCATTATATTATCATATTATTTTTGCGTATGATCACTATATATAATTGAGCAAATTCCCAGTTGATCGATCATTCATAATTGGTGCTGGCCCCAAAAGAATATATATATATATACACACACATTCACACACAGAGGAGTAGATGAAGGTGTAGGAAGAAGGGGGCGCTGTTCACATGCATGCATAGTTCTCTGTGAGGTGGAGTAATCATGAACTGTTGCCTCTGGTCTCTCATTCTGACGGCAACCTCTACCTTGTACACCTCTCATATTGTCCACTATCATATTATATATAAATACATGAGTTCATATGTATGGGGCCAGCTGGGAGTAGGGCGGTCACGCCCATTTGTAGCAGTAACAGAACAGAGATATACATGTGTGTGTGTGTATATATATACTATAAGAGTATGGAACATATGTAATTTGTGTATGAGGTAGGCATGGAGACGCATGTATGTATTACACCTAAGGAGAATTAACAAGAATTTTGACTTACTGTTTTTGTGTATGTGTGTGTATCTATATATACATGTATGTATATATAGGGGAATATAATTATAATATGGTTAAGAAGATATGGGTTAATAATTAATGTTCCATGGATTTGAGGCAACCGTAGTTGAATTTGTGTCGAAGACAATTGTCAAAAGACGCCTGCGCCTGCTGATACACTTTCTTTCCTTTGGAATGGCGAAGGTGATGGGTTCCTACTCCCATTTCACAACCCTATTTTGTGTATGTATTGTGTACTAATGATGATCGGTTTATAATATTTGATTAAGTAGATTTACGATTTACTTCATTAATTTATTGATCGGACTAAACTGATCAAGTTAAATTAAGTTTCAACGAGTGTATTATATTTTTAAACAAAAAGGGATTATATTAATTAAGTTAAATCAAATTTTAGCGAGTCACAAAAATATTATTTGCCTGCTTACATTCCTTTGATTGGGACTACCATGGCAGGATTTTTTAAGGGGAGTAGATATTTGATTAAATACTTTGCATTATTGTTATCATATAAACTAATGATCCACTTGGATATCACAATTAATCCAATAGGAAATCAACATTTCACATCGAAATGCACATATATACATATAAGTATGTGTGTGTGTGTGTCTATATGTATATATATATATATGTATATGCCTGTATCGATTAGGGCCCAGGTAAAATAATTCTGTCTCGATGATTCATACCCACCAACCAAATGATTATGCATTTTGCATCTGCCTGATCAATCATGCAGTGATAATGTTTCTTTTAAAAGAACAATCATTCTTCTTTGTATTTTATTAATTGATTTATTGGCTTATCGTTAGTTATCATATTATTTTTCCTACATCCATATCATTTTATTATAAAGAAAATATTTGTATAAGCATGATTCGGGTAGAGAAAAAATTGCTCATTAAATTTAATTACATATAGTATTTAGATTATTGTATAAAAAATATAAGAAAGCTATCTATACAAGTGTGTGTGTGTGTGTGTATTATGCTTATATGAGTATGTAGATATAGCTAACTGGCTATATCTACATAGTTTAAAAGCAATGCCCATTGATATATAAGATAATAAATGAAGTGGGTCAACCCACTGATCGAAAAAAAAAAAAACTATACATCAGACAGAATTTAGGAGAAGTTTGAAACTGGTCTTGCTAATTAATTAATTAAATTTAATGTGTTCTTCAACTAATCAACTAAGAAAACCACATTAATTTTAACTTTAAAATTTAAATCGGCAGTCCACCTCTAATACTTACACTAATATATTATATATACGTATAGGTCTATCCTTCTCATAATTTTATTATTTATAATAAATATATAGATTTATAAACTATAGTTTTTTAAAATTAAAAAAGAAAAGAAAAAGGCAGCAGTTGAAATTAAATAAATGCCTGTGTAATTTAAACCGAGACAAGGTGTCACAAAACATGTTTCCAGATGGAAAAAAGAGTGAGAGGGGAATTAATTTAATCAGATTTCTTCAACAAACCAGCTCTCAAAACGTAATGTTGTGTTCCCTTGTCGGCCGATTTTTCTCCATTAATGCTCTTTGGATTTATTATGAAATTCTATTAACCATATAAAATTTATTATATAATATTAATGTGTATATATATATATATTCTCTTAATTATTATATATATATATTTAAAAAAATTACTTTTGCTTTCTTTAGTTTATTATGATTAAATATTTTTATTTAAATTTATATATATTTTTGATTGAATGATAAATTCAACTTAAATTCTTCTTTAGGCAGTCCTAATGACAAGCTAAGATCATATTAAACTAGCAAATTCTAAAAAAAATGTTTTTCCATTATAATCAATTCTAAGTTATTTGAATTGGGCACGTTTAGGAACTAACAATTGTAATATATATATATATGTATAATATGTGGAACCAATTATTGAGCAATACATTCTTATGATAAAAGTAAATTATAATATTTTATTAATTATGTTATATTGTAAATGAAGTCATGTACTAAATATTGGATCGAAATGCTTGTTCATAATATTTACTCAAGCGGAGAGAAAAAAATAACTAAATTGAGGAAGACAATGTTTGATTGTCGATAAGTAGTTTAATATAAAAATTATATTAATTTAATAGTTTTTAATAGAGTTGACTTAAATATATTTAACGGACAAATAGACAAACACTGTGATTAAATTGACAGAGTCCACGTGTCTACATAATTGCCACATCATTATATAGTAGACTTCATGATGTGGACGTCCATGTGAAATGCCCACTATTTGGGTAATTAGTGTCGAGACCTGTCGTGTTGTTACATATCAAACAAGGTCATCAAATGGTGAGTTTCAACGTTGCTTGTCACCGTCACATTATGTGATAAACCACTTTCCTGTCCTACGAAATGAGAATGATATATTCTACTATTCTATATCAACGCATCGTAATTAGTAAAATTCAACCAATACTGTAAAAACTCGTGTCATTAGGCAACCATAATTCTTTATGAGATATACAATATTTACCCCAAAAATAAGTCTAACAAATATAAGAGAACACATGAAAATCAGCTATCGCTACTACTATTCTATCTCTCTTAAGCAAGGAGTCCCGTGGCTATACATTCTGGTTCCGACTCCTCTTGCGCTGCATCTGACAAGGAAGGTAATGAGTATACATAACCCAATAAGAATAATTTAGAATTTAAACCTAAAGTATGACGATTAGTCAGACTCCCTTTCCACTATTTTATTCTAAGACTCCGTCTCTTTTCCTTTCTACTAACTACACTTCCTCTCCAACCATGCTTCTCCCACACTCGTACTCATTTCCATTTACTACCTATTGTCTCTAACTTTATCTCCCTGCGACTGGTCAGCACAGCTCAACACCCCTCATATTCTAACCTAATACTCCACTACAGCCCTACTGATTCTTAGATAAATAATACAAATCCACCCAATACATTCAACAATACTGCCACACTAAATATCATCACAATCCAGAACAACTAATAACCCCCCCACAAATACTATCACTCACATGATAAGACTCAACCGTATCTCTCTTGTTTCCATATTCACACCACTCAATTTATAATGCATCTCTTGGTGTTAATAACGACCCTTGAAGGCAATCAACGCACACATGTGCCGCATCCACTGTCTCACCATAACAGTAGACACTCCCACACATATCGACCCCTTAAATCCCACATTCACAGCTGTCGATCCCTTAAGGGGCCACACTCACACAGCTGTCGACCCTTGAGGGCAACACTCGCACATCCGTCGACCCTTGAGGGCCACACTCGCACAATCTCTCTACTAGCACCTCCACACCCCAGCACCTGCTTCACCCCAACCATATCCCGACCACTGAGTGGCCACATACACAAGACGTGCCTCTATATCCTATCGATACCTTGCGCAACTAACTGTAAATGCCCAAGCACCCGACCACTGAGTGGCCACGAACACACACACACAGACTCGCATTCTCAACACATCAGCACCCCAACATCCCTGAGTATAGGCCAAAGGCCTCCCAAACACATATGTCTGAACTAATAAGTGTCGGCCAACAGATGACCTCGTCCTTGTTTGTCTCCCTCACCCCTCGGTTTACTCAGCTCATTTCTAGCAGTCCTCTCTCCCCGTACAGCCTAGCCGACTTCACCTCTCACCTCCTTTAATCCTCCTAATGTACTCCCAAAAATCCCTAACTATTGGCCTGCTAAGACTCCTCCCTCTTTCCTACAGCTCACGAACGTATCACCTCTGTAACACCCAAATAATTAAAATAAAAATTTTATTTATTTTATTTTATTTTTTTTTATTTGATTTTTTATTTAACTTAGTTTAATTTAATTCAATGAAAATATAAATAATAAAAATGATAAACAAAATTTTTATTACGCTTCCGCATTTGACATTTTTAATACACATATTTCATTCTAAATTTCCAGGGTCGTTACAACCTCCTTCCCCGTTTATTACTTCTAAGTACAATTCCACCTCAAAGCGCTTTTTTAGTCCATATTCCCAAAATATGCAATCATCAGTTAACCTGCAATACAAAATTCAACATATATTGCCACCAATTAGTTTTTAAACTCCAAATTCTTTTTATCTCTTGTTTCCATACTCTTATGTCTCATTGAATCTACCGTTACCTCACCTCTTTCAGAACTTCTGATCAATCGCCTTCCGCACTCACCTCTTGCAATCACCTCTCCCTCTCTCTCCTTCACTCTATGTTTTTTCTCTTTCCCTTTTTTTTCCTTCACCTATTTATTCTCTTTGCCCGAGCCCTTTTATACCCCACCCAACTTCACATCCTAACCGTTGATTTTTTTCCCATCCCATCCCAACTGTCCATCATACTTGACTATTACACATTAATTTCTTGTGTTTCTTTATATTATGCTATATTGGTCGTAAACTACCATATTTATGTTTATCAATTATATGTAAATACATAGTTCATTCTTCTATTCAAATATGACGTTAGATTTTTTTTTTTTACAACCTTCAACTTAAAGAATTTATTTAGCTAATGCATCGTATTCAATTGTGAGTGTATATACTAAGTTCATATATAATTAAAATTTTATCGAGTTTAAAAGAGATGTTTTCTGTCAATTTTTTTTTGCGAAAAAAGTATTTTCGGTAAGAAAATCATTAAATAGTCCATTTCCATGTTTCTGAACTCTATCCATTGCATGTGAAGAAAAATTTATGTTATGTATATCAACATATCTATGTATATATATAATTTTTCCTTTTGAAATTTTGATTGTGTATATATATATATATATGTGATCAAGACTAAAGTAAAACATTGGATTTATTGTAAATGAAGAGTCCCATCTTTTACTTTGAATTGGCCCTACCATAATTAAGAAACTCTATTCATCAAAAAGTAGCAAATCAATACAACCATTTTCACTCATATACAATTAATCACTAAAAAAAAGTAAAACCCCCTATGATTATATAGCCATATGATATGATTACCACCCACCAAATTACCTCCATAGTTGACTACCCAAACATATGGGACATACCATTGATGATGATGGTACAAGAACCACAGCAAATTTATATGAACTTACTCAATTACCAACATTGTAGTGTTATAATTGTTATAAAGATATAAGTAATTGATTTAATTTAGTAGAATTTCGAATTTAACTCGTTAATATTTTAATGGGCACGTAATGATCAAATTATAGTAAATTTATTACGTTTTAAAAAAAATATATATATTTTATGACACTAAATTTTCTGAATTGAAATAAACCCGTTAAAAACTTAACATAACCCTTTTAACCATTGAACAAAATTGTTAAGAAAAGATATATACATATACATATACATATATATATATATGTATATCATTTACTAAAAGCTTCTGTTTTTTATTTTTTTTCTTGGGTTTCATTTATGATACTTCCAAAGTGTTCATAGGGGCCATTTTGGGCACCCCCACTGTATTAAACATACAATTCTGTCCCCCCTCCCCACACCCTCCCTCCCCCCAATTGGGTATTTGGTCTTTAATTTTAGGGAAGGATCCCTAGACAAGACCCAGAACCCATCTATTATTATTGAATTATGGAGGGTCCCTAAAGGGTCTTTCTAAAGTGTTTGTCTTTTTTTTTTTTTTTCTTGAACAATTTGTTTTTGTGTAGTTTGCACTTTACAAAGATGATGATCATCAAGAAAAGACAAGAAGACAAATTTAAGTGGAAATAAAATCCCACCCTTTTGAAGTTCATTTTCTTCGAGTTCTTAAAAGTATATAGATATATATACATATAGTAGGTCCCATATGTATAAGTTCATATATATATATATAGACACATGCACTTCCCCTTCTCTTCATGCTTTAAGTTTTTCCAACTTGATCTTGAATTTGAAGATCTGCAAAGAGTACTACTTGTATTCAAAAAGAGACCCTTCAGCCTTAATCCTTAGTACCCACATATATATACACACACACACACATACACAAACACGTATGAATATATTGTTCTCTTCTTTGAGAATTCTATATCTGTCACCTGCTTGATCTTCTCTCTTGCTCAAGCTTACCTCTTGATCATCATCTTAAACTTGTTTCTCCAAATGAAGCTTTCTCTATTCATCTTGGTCTCTCTCCTGCTTTTTTCTTCTCTCTTTTCTCAGATTCAAGGTACATATTTGTATGTTTTTATGTATATATCTACGTGTATACATATATACGTCTGCGTGTGATTAGATTCTGATGAGATTGTTCTTAATTTACTGTAATTCTTTCAAGGAATTCGCCTGGAAGAAGGATTGAAATCAGCTTATCGACACCATGTTGCTAATATCCATGTGGGTATTCAAACTAATATTTACTTATGAAGTTATATTGATATACATATATATATATATATATGCTTAATATCAATTAATTACATGCAGGAGGAAGAAAGTAGATTGAAGAAAATAGAAGGAATTGGATGCAGAGAAGAAAAGTGTGAAGGTAGCATGAAAATGATCAAGAAAGCACATCATAATCATCACTTACCCTCCATTCATGAAGATTACTATGGACCTAGACATCACACACCAAGGCATCACTAGTCTTAAATTTTAACCTACCTGCATTCATTTTTACCCCTTTTTCAAATTTACCCGACTCCTGCAGATTAATTTACTCCCTCACCTAACCATTTTTGTACCCATGAAATGAAAAAAAAGAAGAAGAAGAAGAAGAAGAAGACGACGAAGAAGATGATGATGAAGGGTTCTAATCTACTTTAGCTAGTTTAGTTAGGGTTCTTAGGAGGTAGCTTAATTTGGAGTTTTTGTAATAGACAAATTTTGGTAGAAAATTAAACAAGTCAATTACAGCATGCATAAAAACTTTCTTTGCACAAATACATATATGTACATATTGGGTCTCTGTCTGTGCTCCATGCATATACATATATCTAAACTTATGCTTCATGATCTCCATTGATGCAGGAAACAATAGAAAACTCTCCTCTACTTCTACAACAAATCTCAAGGTTGGTTTAGTTTTCAATTGATTATTAATTAACTAACTAATTAATAACTAATAAGTTAATTAGTGTCAAGGTAGGTTAACAATTTAGTGTTTAATGTACAGAACGCAAGTAATAATCCAACAATACAGAAGGGCTTATCAGAAAACACCGACGTAAAGGTTAATGAAGATCGTCAAGAAGATTTTCCGATGAATTCTCCGGCACCGCCAAGCAGCTCCAAACACCAAGAGGAGGGTTATACAGATGTTATGGGGATTACTGAAATGGATTATTCTCCGGCAAGAAGAAAACCTCCAATCCATAATTAATTATATAATTTAATATCATTATGGGATCCTCAAAAGGAGAATTATACCTATTAAAATGAAAAAGAGAGAGAGAGTTACCCAAGAGAAACAAAAAGAGACTGAGAAGTAAGACAGCATTACAGAAATGCTGCAGTTTTTTTAGGGTTTTAGGTGGATGATTTTGTACATATTATCTCTCTATACATATATATATATATAATTATTATATAATTTTTTATTCTTCATATATACTCTTCTTTTTCTCTTTGATGATTAACCCATGATTAAGCACTTCATTAACTTTCAAAAAGTTTATTAATTAATGATTATCTAACCTATGTAAACACTATTATGCCATAATACTCAAACCTAAGTAACTATTATGCCCTAAAATATATAGTTTTGTAGGAAATAATTTTGATTTTTATTAAAAATTTACATTTAAAATTTCAAAAATTAATTTTAGCAAACAAATAATTTTTTTTTATTTTTTTTAAAAGTGTCATTATTTTTTACAACTGTTTTTATTAAATATTAAATAATTTATAAATTAATATGGAAAATATTTTTATGATTTATATATATTGAGTTTTTTAAAAATGGTGTGGGGAGAATCTCATAAAGGCGTGGGCCCACATAGGATATTGGGCCGGGCCCATCGTATTTTAATATTTGATATTATCATCTACATTCTCGAAATAAAAATAAAAATAAAAATAAATTATTAAATTTTAAAAAATATTATAATTTAATTCTAAATATTTATTTTGTTATAATTTAATCTCCAGCATTTTTTTTATTTATTAAAAAAAATTAAACTAGTTAAATTATTTTTTAATATTTTAAAAAAATAATTTAAAAATAATAAATTAATGATATTTTAAAGAAAAAAATATTACGAACTAGATTATAATAAGTTAACGCGGTAATTTGCTTTAAAAATAATTAATAATTGTTTAATTTTTATATTTGAAAAATTAATTAAAAAAAATATAGAGATAAAAAAAATGGTTGGTTTTTATTTAATTTTTTTATATAAATTTTTATAAATTTATAAAAATAAAATAATAATTTACCGCGGGTAAAAAATTTCTACGAGTTGTCAAAATTGAGGTGGGCTCACATGTCCTTTGTTGAGAGGGAATGTGTACATGTGATGGACCAGCAATGCGAGGATTGCGGTGGACCATAAAATTTTGGATGGGGCAAGACAAAACATAGAGGGCCCATAAAGACATGGTATGGTTCTCTTCTTCCTTATGGGACTAATTTGTCTTATAGACAAGACTTATCTTCAACTGCCCCCTCCCTTCTCCACATTTAATGTTTCTTCACCATGTCATGTCTTAATTTTCTTACGAGTTAGGGGAAATTCATAAACTTTGGAGGGTTCGTTCGAGTTGTCTTGTAGTCCAAGTGTTTTGGGTTTGTTGTCTAGATTTAGGGTGTGGGGAAATAGGGAAAAAAAAGATACCCATTTAAAAAAAATCTTTGATTTGATAGTTTTATCGAGAGTATAAAGAAAATTTGATGACGAGTTTGTTGTTAAACACGTGTTATTGGGTTTTTATTTCAATTTTTACGTTTTATAAGTATTTTTTACAAGTATATAGTTTTATCGATAGTATAAAAGAAATTTTCTTATAAGTTGGAGAAAATTCATAAATTTTGGAGGGTTCATTCGAGTTGTCTTTTAGTCCAAGTGTTTTGGTTTTGTTGTCTAGATTTAGGGTGTGGGGAAATGGAGAAAAAGAAAGATACCCATTTAAAAAAAAATTCTTTGATTTGATAGTTTTATCGAGAGTATAAAGAAAATTTGATGACGGGTTTGTTATTAAACACATGTTATTGGGTTTTTATTTTAATTTTTGCGTTTTATAAGTATTTTTTATAACTATATAATTTTATCGATAGTATAAAATAAATTTTCTTATAAGTTGGGAAAAAATCATAAATTTTTGAGGGTTCATTCGAGTTGTTTTTTAGTCCAAGTGTTTTAGTTTTGTTGTCTAAATTTAGGATTGTGTTTTTTGGTGTGGAGAAATGGGGAAAAAGAAAGATATCCATTTAAAAAAAATATTTGATTTGATAGTTTTATCGAGAGTATAAAGAAAATTTGATGACGGGTTTGTTATTAAACACATGTTATTGGGTTTTTATTTCAATTTTTACATTTTATAAGTATTTTTTACAACTATATAGTTTTATCGATAGTATAAAATAAATTTTTTTATAAGTTGGAGAAAATTCATAAACTTTGTAGGATTCATTCAACAGGTTGTTAGGTAAGTTATTTTTTTAATCTAAGTGTTTTGGTTTTGTTGTCTGGATTTATGATTGTGTTATTGGGTGTGGGAAAATGAGGAAAAAGAAAGATACCTATTTTAAAAAAATATTTGATTTGATAGTTTTATCGAGAGTATAAATAAAATTTAATAACGGCTTAGTTGTTAAACTCATCTTATTGGGTTTTTATTTCAGTTTTTACGTTTTAAAAGTATTTTTATAACTATATATTTTTATCGATAGTATAAAATAAATTTTCTTATGAGTTAGGAAAAATTCATAAACTTTTGAGGGTTCATTCATTGTTGGGTAAGTTGTTTTTTTAATCCAAGTGTTTGGTTCTGTTGTCTAGATTTAGGATTGTGTTTTTGGTGTGGGAAAAATTGGAAAAAAGAAACACACCCATTTTAAAAAAATATTTGATTTGATAGTTTTATCGAAAGTACAAAGAAAATTGAATAACGGGTTTGTTGTTAAACTCATCTTAATGGGTTTTTATTTCAATTTTTGCGTTTTAAAAATATTTTTACAACTAAATAGTTTTATCGATAGTATAAAATAAATTTGATGACGGATTTATTATTAAACCCGTTTTATTGGATTTTTATTTGAACTTTAATGTTTTAAAAGTATTTTTACAACTAAATTGTTAAAATTCAAAATATTTTTAGCAAAAATAAATCATAATATATTTTTGATATATTAAACATACAAGTTATAATGTATAGGTGTTCGAAAATGATTTTAATTTTTATTAAAAATTTATAACATATAATTTATGTCTATTTCGTGTTTACACTTTATCAATTTAGGCATTATATTTTTAGATTATGATAAAATTTTATTTTTAATATTTATTAACGATGATAAGTGGCTTCATTACATGACTAACATTATGCATATAGTAAATCTTAATCGTAAGTTCATAGCTTGTAAGGTCAAATGTTTATGAGATTCAATTTTTGGCATAACTTAATAAACATCATGTTCAAAATCAACCGTGTTACCACAAAAAATTTAACTAGTAATAATTATTATTAGGTTAAATTTTACTTAATGATAAGTACTTACTGGTTAATTACTTTATCAATTTCATTACGAGTAAGCTAATTATGTTAATCATTTTTATCTTCTATCTTTATTTATCTCATTAAATAATACTTTATTATTTAAAAACTATTTAAAATATATATTTTGAGCATTAAAATTATAGCTTTTCAATGAGAAAATAGAAATATATATATAATTGTAAAAATATTTAATATTTTATGTTTTAAAATAACATATTTAAAATATTTCAATTGCCGACAATGATTAACTTACATACAAAAATTATAAAGATATCGAAATTTTTAACAAGGTGGTCACAATAATATTATGTTATAATCAAAACATAATACATAATATGATTTGGCAGACCCACGTGTCTGCACTATCACTACATTATCACATTACAAACTTAAGAATATCGATTTTCACATGGTTTGTTTATTATTGGGTAACCAGTGTTATAAATTACACGTTTGATATTTGATCGAGTAATATATATATTTTACTTTTTATTGAAAGGTTAATGGCGCATCAAAATGCTGATTTTCACCCGATTTATTTATCATCATATAATTAATGTATTTACTCCCTAATATAAAAATATATAGCATTTTTTAAAAATAAAGATATTTGAGATTTTCTAAAATATTTTTTTTAATAAAAAAAAAAAGATAGTGATAAATGAAGTAGGTGCGGAGCAAAATCTGATAAAACGGAGACGTTTGGTTTGGAGTGGGAGCGGGCCCCACCGTGTTTTAGTTATTGATAAAATTGTAACAAATTGGTGTGGGCCAGGCTGACTGTCAATCTGGAGATCGCAGTGGTCCGCGAAAAACACTGTGGGCCCCACCCATGAAGTGACGTATCTACTGTGGGCCCTCCTCCTCCTCCCTATTTATAGAAACTAATAATTAATTTAATTAATAACCAATAAAAATATTTTAATTAATTAATTAAATTTATTTTTATTCAGAAACAAATAAAAAAACGTTGTAAATACTTTAAAATATTCAAATATAATTTAACAATTTCAGCTGTTTTTTTTTTTTAAAAAAAAGAAATAAAATAAACCAAATGTTTGAAATAAATAGAAAATTTTGTAAATAAAATTATAATAAAAAATATTATAAATTAAATTGTAACAAATATTTAATATTTTAATTTGATATATATATATATATATACGTATATATTTTATACCGTGAATTCTACTTTTTTAGTGGGCTTGATTGGGATTATCAAAACAATTGGGGCCCACAATTTGACGGGCTCGATCGGATCCGACAAACCCATTGGGCCCAATTAAATGGGCTTATCAAAGCATTCTATATTCTCATATGGGCCTTTGTATCATACCCATGGGCTGCGTAAATTACTTTTTATATTTAAAAATAATTTAGATAATTTAAAACATAAAAATTTATATACGTAAATTTATAATCTTAAAAATTATTATTTATGTTAAAAAATAATTATCTAAATTATTTATTTTTGTTAAAAAAATTAAAATTTATCTCAAAATGTTTGCGAATAATACTAAATTAATTTTGAAATATGTGAGATTATATTATTTTTAAGAATTTTTTATTAGTCTAAAAAAATAATTAGAATTTAAAAAAAAAAAATTTAAAAAATGAAGCTGTAAAAATAATTCTTTTTAACTTTAAATAAAATAATAAACGTTAAAAATTCAAAGGCCACTTCGCGTATCGGCGTCTTGTCGTAACGGCGCTGCTTAAAGTGGGGCCCCTCATCGGAGGTCGGCCGGGCAGTAATCCTCTCCTCCGCCCATTGGTTCTCAATATATACCGCCGGTCCGAAGACTGGCTTTTTTTTTTTTACTGCGGCGGGGACGGTAAAAAGAAGGCTGTAGATCCAACGGTCGAAAAAGGCCGATTGGAGGTTAAAAAAAGGAAAAAAACGCTGCTGTCCAGGGCCACAATACGTAACTCCTGCCTCCGTCGTTTGCCACGTTGCGGCAAAGTGAGAGCTGGTGGGTTTAAGCTCCCAGCGAGGCGGCTGCGAGTGAGAGAGAGACGAGAGCACACAGGTTATTGGGCGTTATATATGTTAAGTTTTGGGCTATATGTATAGCTCTCTTACTGCCGCTTAAGCTCTCATCTCTCTATCTCCATCCCTCTCGATTCCTCTTCGTGTTCATCGTCTCTGTTAATCTTTGAAAGCGCGTGTCTGATATCAGGTAGCCATCGTTTTCGTCATTGTTATTTTCAATTTGCAATTGGGTTTTTGTTTTTCTAGGATGGATTTTGAATTTTATTAGCAGAAAATGGGTGAGAGTTTTTTCTGTTCTGTTCATTTCGGTTGATTGATAACATGGGATTGTTGATCGGTAATGATTTACGCTTATAGAATTATGGCTTCGTAGCTGTCTATTATTGTCTGGTAGGGTTTTAGGACGTTTTAAATGAGAATTGGACAAGGAGAATTTTGAAAATTTATTTTTGAGTTTGAACTGTTTTTCTTTTTGCTAATCCTTCAAGGTGAGAATTGAAGGATTAATGTAAAAGTTACTTGATCTTGTGAGATGGGTTTGATACATATATATATATATATATATTCAATGTAATGGTGGTACTTGGTAATGGGTCGCTAATGGCTTTTAGGGTTGAGTATACAATAAAAAGATTTTAGCTTGGTTGTCTGTCTGTCCTGAATGCTTGTTTCTTTCTTGCTATATCATTTTTCATTTCAATCAGAAGCTGAGTGGTTTACTTCTTTCTGTGCTAATGGACTTGGAATTAACCGGTGTGACGCGAAAGAGCTAGACTTTTTCAGGTATATGAGAGTAGAAAGCCAATATATTACGAATATTCTCTTTTGTGTATTTGGAGGTGAGCGCATCATCGAGAAACCATGAAGACCATGACGTTGTATTTGTTTGAATTCTTCTTATGGTATATGTTTGACAAATTTAGTTAAATGTGCATGAACATATTTAGGAGAAAAGAAGTTTATGAGGCACATTGAAGTGTTTCCTTTACTGCTCATATGAAATCGCATTAGTGATTACTACATCAATTCATTCCACGTGGGAGAAAGTAACACGAGTAATTGGCATTTGCTAGATTCTGTAAGATTCTTTTATAGTTAATAGGTGACTTAAGTATTTGTGCTTCTGCTTTTTTCAGTTTATCTATAGATGGCAGTACGTGCAGTCCAAGCGCGTGTGGTAAAGGTTGTTGTACATGTGTCATAAATACAAGAGCGAGCATTGATAAATTAGTGGTTAACTTTAGGTATCTTTTCTAGGAATACCTGGGTGAGTATTTCCAGACAATGCTTAACATTGTTATTGTCATTAAGGGGGAGTGAGTGGGTGGTTTGTGTTAGTAATGAACAGTATGTGTGTTAGTAATGAACAGTATGTGTGGGATTGTTTTCAAGATCAGATACTGAATCTCAAACCTCTATCATGTAATAATGGAGATTGAATTATGTGTACCAGGTTGACAATAATATAAGGAATATGATTGCGTCTCCAATCATGTTCATTAAATAGGTTTCTGGCATTCACTTTTATTGCATGGAGTTTCGTTTACCATTTTTGTTTTTCTTTTTCTTCCTATTATGTTTATTATTTTTATTTTTTTAGTGTGCTATGTTTTTTTTTTCGGCACTTCATTTTTTATGTGTTGTGATTCTTTGTTTTGGCATTTGTAGCAATTACCAAATCTTTGTCTTGTTCATGATATAAATACTTTAATGTTTCTTTCTAAAATTATTGATAAGGAAAAATACTGAACTTCCAGCCTAGGCGGGTGATATAGTGTCTTTCATATGTGTGGAAAAGTTTGGATTTTTGTGGTCCTTAAAATTCTACGTATCTGTATAAATTCGTGTACGGTTTGAATATTAGTGTTGATGTTTTACGTGCATGAATTCAAAAATGGATTTATTGATATCTTTAGTTAGACAAAATGGTTGTGTACTTCTGTACATCTTTGTTTCAGTGTGATGGTTTTCAAACTTCTAATGGATACTGCCTGTCTATATTGCATTCATGGCTTTATGCCTTCTAGATCTGTCCTGGGGTGTCTCTGAGTTGATTGAAGTTTGAGTTATAAGTGGCTTTTTTTAGCTTAATTTTATACTTTTAGCGCTTAATTTCTGTTCTAGATGTTCCTGTCGTGCTGAAGTTTGTTGTTTGACCCCCTTGCCTGTGGGGTATCATTGGCTTCTGTTCTGCTCCCCTTTCCCAACACACGCACAGACACGCACTCGTGTACACACACACACACACACGAATTATATTACTCCAGCTTAGTTTGCTCCCTGTTCACTATTTTTAATATTTATTTATTAATTTTGCAGGTGTTCGTGTGATCTGAGGATAATGGGAAGTAACAGCAATGACAAACTTACTAAAATTGATGATGTTGAAGGTTCTGAAACAACCATTGAAATAAAAATAAAGACATTGGATTCTCAGACTTACACTTTGAGAGTGGACAAACAGGTAATGCCACTCGCCTTTTTATCATCAGTCCAACTAATTTTTACCTTATTTCTGGAGTGACTCCAATAAGATTACATTCTTTACCAGCTTTTATGGTTCCCCTCCTTACTTAACCCTCTATCTATACAATATGCATTTTGTTTTAAAGAAACTGATTATATTTCAACATGTTTGGCCCTAAATGTCAAAGTTTTCCACATCTACTATGCTTTTGTCTTCTAAGAAATAAATATGTGGGTCTTAAATTGATTAAAATTTCACGCTCCAATCTGCAAGTTGAACCTTCTTCATACAATTCTACGAGAGGCTGGACAAGTTTTGACGTCATATTATTTGCTTGCTCTTGATATGCTTCAGGTGCCTGTACCTGCTCTGAAAGAGCAGATTGCTTCTGTCACTGGAGTTGTGTCAGAACAACAGCGTCTTATATGCCGTGGGAAAGTTTTGAAGGATGATCAACTCCTCTCTGCCTATCGTATCCTTAGTATTTTTTCTTGAAGTTTTTTGGACTATCCAAAAATTTGTATTTTAAGTATCTTATGGAATGCATTCTATTCCGTTTTCCAGTTAATTATCAGATTATCATTTATTGCCTCAAAATATATGTATATATATATGTTTAATAAATGGTACACATACTAAATTTTATTGATGCCGAGTCGGAAGTTAAATGGTTTTTTCGTTTTTTTAATCTAATCTTCGTTAGTGGAACTATTTCTCAGTGACATGCATGCAGACCCTTAAAAAGGGTATAAAACAGCACGTGTTTCACTTGTATTGTGTGCCTGTTCCTTTGCTTTTCTACATTTCTGGATGATAGTCATATGTATATGGTATAAAAAAAGAACTGATGAAATGATCTTAGACATAGTAACAGAAATTAGTGGGAATAGGTTTTGGAAGAGAATTTAATAGCAGCTAGCATACCTTAAAGATGTAGAGTTCAAAGCTATCCTAGCAAAAGAACCAGAAGAAAAAAGGAAAGACCAACCTTAATATCTCTATAGATTCTAAGAAAAATTATTTGTTGGTAACCTAGTAATTCTCTATGTGTTTCTTGCACCATAAGATGACATTTGCTTTCTAAAAACTAAGGCTGCATTTGGAAAATCAAAATATTTATTACTTTTCATCTCATATGCATATATGTTAGTATGTAGAAATACTCATGGTAGTTGAAAATGATAACATATTTAGAAAACAAGAGTAAACTTATAGCAAGATCTTGAACATACCCAAAAAGGGCTGGTTTTAATGTTTTCTTAAAAAATGTTTTTATTTTACCTAAAGTACGGCGACTAACCTATACATATATGTATGTGATATGCATGTATACCTATCAACTTATAAGTTTGCACATGTCATGCATATATACATAAATATGTATATTACATTTCAAAGCATATAATTATAAATACATACATACATACATATATTGTTACTTTTGAATCAATTTTATTTACGAATAGATACACAAAATGGAAATCAAAAAAATGTTTGCATGTGCCAAGTACAGTCAGATTTTTGCAATTTTCTTTTTCTTTCCTTCATGTGAGGGTTATCGAGATTAATTAATTGAAAACTATCAGAAATTTGGGGTAAAAACAGTTGTGACCACAGGAATAAGCAGCCAATAAGCATGGCAAAGTAGCATCTGTAGGTGATTAGTTTTTTCAAAATATGCATCTAGAAGTTGATAGCAATAGGTCTCATTTAAAACTATGTGATACTGTAAGATGGTGGAAACCTCTTTCAAAAGCACTTGCATGTTACTTCAGCAATTCAAGCTATGATAGTATCATAAAAGAGAAAAGGAAGAGTTTAAGATGTATAGAACTCCCATCCCTGGGGTAGTGCAAATTTCTGACTCTATTGCTCTGAGGACATATATCAATTCTTTCTTTGCAGAGCACATGTTTAGTCAAATTGTCTTTTTTTCCCCCTAATTATTAATGAAAGGTTCTGTGTCTTTACTTGTGTTTATTGATGTACTTTTTTTCCCTTAAAGAAATGGCCTTATTTGAATAACATGTTTGGACTGATTAAATTTTCCCTTTTCGTAGTCTACCTGGAGACTTCTTATGTGCCTTTTCTCTAGCCAAATGCATTGAATTTATCGTTCCTCAAATTATTTCCATTTCGTATCTGGAAGAACTTTCTTAATGGGTTAGATGTCGAGGATGGTCATACATTGCATCTGGTAGTCAGGCAACCAGTTCCACTGTCATATGATGGTCATCCTAGTCATTCAGGTTTTGTCCTTTGAGATTCTTATCATTTCTTAACATTTTTTTTTCTACCATAATCGTGGCATTGTCAATTTGCTCAGATTTTTTTGATGATGCATTTTATTTGTTGCTTAATATAAAGCTTTTGTGTTCTTTTGAAGTATCTTTTGTGTGTGGTTTACCCTCCTTGAATGACATGTATGAATATCTCAACTGAATTTAACTCCGTCTTTGCTTTTAATGCTAAGTTCCAACAAGAAGGTAGTATTTCCCTATATGTAATTATTGTTTTTTTTTTGAGAATATGCATATCACACATATGGACCCACCAAAGAATACCACCATGTTCAAAAAGGAGAACAAAAGAGCTTCAGTTTATCAACCAGTTTGCCTAAGTCTTCTCTATCGCAGAGAGGATAACCTTTGAACCAAATACATGCTTTTGTAGAGCCAATGATCTTTTAATCCAACCAGAAGGAGAGCAGATGTCTTCAAAAGTTTTTTATTTCTCTTTTCTTAAATAACCCAGAAGATATTAAAGGAATGAAGGGCACAGAATTCTTCCAACTTTTTGATTTCTTTGTGCCATTTCAAGCGCTAGGTGCCGTCACAATTATGAAGTATGGTTGCTTCGGTTCAGTTTTAGCTGCAGTTATATGGTGGTATTTACATTCACAAGGATAGCCGAACATTGTCAATGTACATGCACATAAAAATGTCTTTCATTATTAAGAATCTACAACAGCCTTGACTGACAAGGTTGTTACTGCCATCATACGGGTTTCATAGTGGATTCTTTTGCATCCTTGAAATATGTTTTCCATACAACTACTTTCTTTAACTGAGCTTGTGATGTATTCATTTATGGTTTTGCATACCATTGCTTGAAATTAGTTTTAGCTAGAACCATTAAGGATTTACCATCAATCGACTAAGACCGTTGCTTGCAGTAAATGATACTGCACCAGGTGCAGACCTTCGTCATGGGGTCCAGGTAAGCCCCAGTGTTGTAATTGAAACTTTCAACCTTCCAGATCAAGGTGATGGAGTTCCACCAGAAATCAGTCGGGTAAGACTATCGAGATGTAAATCCAATCATATTTTAGGTCTTTAATTTAGAACTTGAATATAACTTCAATACTTTCCTTTTTACCGTTTTCTACCTGAACAGATTGTTTCTGCTGTCCTTGGATCTTTTGGATTCTCAAATACTGGGAGTGGTGGTACTGGGTTTGATTTCAGGGTAAATCTAAACTTCGACTTCCACAACTCAAAACATTTATTTTTTATGGTTGAGCTTTTAGGGTAGTTTATTGTCTAGTAATAGATGAAAATCTCTTTCTTCCACTCTTGGATGCTCATAGCACAAATTATTGTGAAGACACCATTGGAAAAAAATTATCTAAAATACAAGCTTATAAAGGCAAACCACATTGAGCCATATGAGTTCACTGAAGGAGAAGTTGGCAGTTTCCGTAGATCTTTACATTTTTTGATCATCTTTTATCGTTCTGAAAATCAAGATATTTATAATTCGATGCTTGTGTTAACCAACAGAAAAGCATAAATGTCTTTCATTTTTTAACTTACATATTGGGGATGGTTGTGGAAATGTAAGGAACATGGCCCACAAAGAGGAGAAAGAGCGTCTGGTGCCAGTGGCATGCTGGTTTCAACCCAGCCACAAGCTGAACAAGCTAGCATGATGGTTCAGTCTGATAGAATACACAGTGCATTTACAGTTCCATCAACAGCTCCTTTGGGGCCTCTGCAGCCTCCAGTGAGTTTGGAATCACCAGTCTGCTTCATTAACTATTTTGTGCTTTATGTTGTGCCTGTTGCTCTGTCACTCTTTATTAATATCAATATTGTGGTATTGATTTACATTTCGTTGTTAAAAGATAAGCTGTTTGACTATCTTTTGTATTTTTAGGTGATTCATGATTCTTTGACTACTTTGCTGCAATATCTAGGTGTAATGAGGCGTGAATTTGATGGCATTGGTGGGTCTAATGGCATCAATGTTAATGTTTTTCCCGTTAATTACACCTCTAACGGAGGTCTCTAATAATTGCAACTTGTATGGGCAGTTAGAGAAGGTGGAAACAATGCTCAAGTAGCTACGCTGCATGGCACCGAAGGAAGAAATCCGAATTCAATGTCACATTCAGGAACTGTACGGGAAGGGCTCCCAACACCTGCATCTTTGGCCGAAGTGATGTTATCTACTAGGCAAATGCTCATTGAACAAATTGGAGAAAGCCTACTTGTGTGTCTTTCAGTGCCATTTTTATGTTCATTTTTTTTTCAATTATTTATTTTATTGTTTCATGATATATGGAGAACCTTGCCATTCCAAATATGATTATTTCATATTTGAAGTGGTGTTTTTGTTCTTTGTTCTTTCGTATTTCCTTTTGCGATGGGGTTTTGGGAGGGAGATGGGAAGTTGGAGAATTTTAGAGTCTGTTTACTGGAACCATTATATTTTTGAGCTCCTGCCTATATTGCTACTTAATCTATGACCAGCAACTTGCACGGCAATTGGAGGATCAAGCAGCTGTTACTGATACCTCAATGCGAACGAGCATGCAGTCGAATGCATGGAGAAGTGGATATCTAATCCATAATCTTGGTGCTTTTTTTCTTGAACTTGGTCGTGCAACTATGACTGTGCGATTAGGTCAAACACCGGTAGGACAATAGTAGTTCCTATGCATGTCATCTGCCTTTTGTACATCCTTTGTGGTGAAAATGTTGCTCGAATTGTTTCTTCTGCAGTCTGAAGCTGTGGTTAATGCTGGACCTGCCGTTTTCATATCTCCATCTGGTCCAAATCCTCTCATGGTTCAGGTAATGCTCTTCATATCTTACCAAAATTCTTTTGTTTGTTTTAAAATATAGGCTCTGATGTCTTAATCATTATTTGTTCAGCCTCTTTCTTTTCAACATGGAGCTGGATTTGGTACCATCCCCATGGGTAATGTACAGTCTAACTCTGGTTCGAGTAATGGCCGTGGCTCTGGATTTCTTCCTAGGCGCATTGATATACAAATACGGCGGGGTACTTTGTGAAGTTTATGCCAGTGCCTATTATTTATTGTTTGACAGCAGTGTATTCTCTCTTGTCATGGTAAAAAATCTTTTTAGCTTCAGGTTTGCCAACATCAAATGTTAACCGAGAGGAACGTGGGGACACTCAGTTGTCTTCAGGGCAAAGAAACTCATCTATTACCTCTGCTGGTGAAAATCGTGGTGGACAAACAATTCCTGGGGTCTTGGAGAATCCATCTTTTACTGGAGAGTCTGTGCGGGTAGTGCCACTTAGGACCATGGTTGCAGCAGTACCTGCCTCCTTCAGTGGACTCCCTTCGGAATCATCTGGGCATTCTGTGGGATTATATTATCCAGTCCTCGGAAGATTTCAACCTGCAGCTTCTGGGCACATTGGCACTGAACGAGGATCTCAAGCATCTAATGAGCATCTTTCTGCCAATGCTCGACCTGGACAGCAGGTTCCTCAATCTGCAGATCAACAACAAATCAGTGGAAATCGTGCAAGATATGGTAATATAAGTTGAGGCAATATAGTTCCTAATAATTCCAGCTTTAAATTTTGTTCTGTGTTCTTGTAGGAGCATTTCCACATTCAGATTCATCATATCTGGAGCCATCTAATCCTCGAAGTGCCAGTGTTAACGTTGTGTCAGCTGGTGGAACCCAAAGCAGTCAAGACCCTGAGAGACAGATTCCAAGCAGCATCTTTCAGTTTCTGAGGGCACTTTTTCCTGGTGGAGAGATCCATGTAGAGGATCCCAACATACATGGAACAGCTCCTAGAAGTGACTCGGGTCATGGAGTCACATCTGATGCTTCTCCAGAAGCGGAACCAAGTGTCACCGATGAGGGGCTATTTCTGTCTAATTTACTTCAGCAGATCATGCCCTTGATTTCACAAAATTCAGGCACACAACAGAATGCTACTGAGCAGAGAATGACTCAAGACTCTTCCACCCAAGTAAGCTTTCTTCATCAATAATAACTCTCATTTAGTGTTCGTACCTTCCCTTGACATGAATTCAGATTTCTTGCTACCTTTTGCTACCCAAATAATCTTACTGCATGAATTACCGTTACGACCTTGTAACGTATTTTTATGCTTCGCTTTCCTGAAATTTGGATACGTTGTTACCTTAAGTATTACTATTTTCCAGTCTCCCTCCCCATGATCAAATGGCATTAGTGCTTTTAAACATGGTGGCTAGGCTGACTATGATGCTACGCACATGGACGAAAAGATACTAAGTTGTAAGATATATTTATAGGCTGAGAATTCCAGCGCTGGGACATCACAGCATCATGGCGATTTTGAAGAGGGCCCTCCAAACCCGAAACGCCAAAAGGTGCTACTCTGAAATAAGTATTTTACTGTTTATTTTCGCTTCTTTTCTCTGGACTTTTTGATATTCATGGTCAATCAAATTTTCAACAATAAAATAATCACTTTTTGAACAAGGGCTAACAGATTAGGTTTCTCAGCACTTTTGTTTATTAAATAGAGTGAATTTTTTTGGTTAATTATGTGGAATGAAAGTTGAACTGTATGTATATATCTTCATTACTTGTACCATATATCTGATAAGGGAAACAGGTGGCTGTTTCGAGAGCACTTAGATGTATCTGCAAAGGTATGCTCACTTCCGCATTATAATTTGCTTAGATGATTTGCGGCTCGTGAACATTTTCCGGTCCTGTAGGCTTCTTCTAATGGCTTAATCCATGACCAAAAAACGCAACGCGTTTTCTAGTCTGGTTCTCTCAAAATATTTTGGAACAAGATTAACGAATCTGGAATTCCCTTGGGTTTTGGACAGTTCACTAATTTTTGGCTTGGTTTTCAGCTACTCATGATCCACCTATTGCTGAACTACACAATTTTTGTTTATAAACCATTCAGGAAGCACTGCACTCTCAAAAAAATTTGTTCATAGACTGTAATAATTGCTTTTGCTTTAAGTTTGTTCTTTTAATCAGGAATGACTTGGATCTCGACTTCATTATCTACATTAATCATAATATAATGAATGTAAATATTTTCTCTCGTGCAGACGGAGTGATTTATCTCGAGGAGCAGGACTTCGAAGATGATGCCAGCGGTTATGATCAAGCATTTCGCTCTTACTGTGAATATTAAGCCATTATTATAGAAGATAGCATTGTTGTTTGCTGCAATGGAAAGCTTAGTATATATATATACCCTTCTTCCAATTTAAATAATGGGATGCTGTAACATTTTTAGGGTTATGAACAATTTCTTTGTATCATTTGTTTTACCTTCACCTAAATTTTATCATATCATTTTTGCATAACTTCAAATTGATTTTCTTCCTCTCCTCTTCTTCAATCTCGATTTCGGAACCCTACCGTATTCTTTTTTAAGTTAACTCAAACTACTTATACCAAGGATACTGTCAGGGATTAATCGGGTTGATTATGGGCTTAGAACGGGATGTATACGAAGAAAAAATTTGTAAATCTTATTTTTTTAAACTATTTTTTAAGGTTACGTAAAAAAAAAAAGAAATAGTCGAATTTTTAAAAGGTGTAAAGAAGAAATAACGAGAATAAAAAATAGATAGATCGTAATATTTATAGGGTTGAAGATTTCGGGAATGTCATTATATTATATTTTTTAACAAAAATTATTATAACTAAAATTGTGATTAATATTTAATTTGTTATTATTATTTTTTTTATTTCTAATTTTAATTTTCACAAATATTTTTTATTTGCAATATATAATATAAAATTAAAAAATATTATTGTGCAGGAAAAAAATTGCAACCTAAATATTTTATTTTTATTAAAAAATATTTATTTTTTAAGTCCCAAGTAATAAAGCCTAAAACACATACTGGTCTGAGATCCATTAAGCAAGAAGTTAAAATACATGGAAGCCCACTATAGGCCCATATATACTACTATATATATTCTGGAAACTAGGTTTAGGGTTTTCTCGTCGTCAACCGCGTCTGCTTGGATTAGCTCTCCCTCCCTCTGTGACTTTGCTCCAGTGCCGCCTTGCATTCTCCCGGGAGCTAACAACCATGGCTGAGCAGGTTAATTTCACTTAGTTTCTCTCTAACAATTACTTAGGTCCTCTTATTAGTCATAGCAGACTCATTTGTCATTTTCTTTGTTGTTACAGACCGAGAAGGCCTTTCTGAAGCAACCCAAAGTGTTTCTAAGGTAAGTTCGATCAGGATGTTTTTTGTTCTTGCTGTTTCCGATATTGATTACTCGTGTTTTTTCTTGTTTGTTTATGTTGTGATTCGTGTACACAGTTCTAAGAAACCTGGGAAGGGGAAGAGGCCCGGAAAGGGTGGGAACCGCTTCTGGAAGAGCATCGGGTTAGGTTTCAAGACTCCCCGTGAAGCCATCGAAGGTTTGTACATTTATTTTATACGTCTATGTGGCTAATGTAATCGTTATCTTCCTCTTGTGAATAAGATGTATGTTATTGAGTGCTTTGCGATTCAACTTTAGCTGATGTACTCGTTCGGTGTTTTTTTTTTTCGATCAATTAGAAATCTGTTCCCCCGAATAATACATAATGCAAGTTTTAGTTGAATAGGAGATTGGTTCTAGAAATATCCTGAATGTTTTAACACTGAGAATTCAGCGATCTAGGTAATTCTTAATGGCTTCTAAAATTTGAAGTCTGTTTACTTGCACCGTGTCTGCTTGTCAATGACCTGGTGTTTCTCTTTGAAATAATTCTGAAACATATTCCTTCTCCAAGAATTTATTGTTATGCTTTACAGTCAAATTTTTTTTTTATTGTTATACTTACGAAGCTGCAGAACGATCTCTTGAAAATCATAGGAGTTGAGGGAAGATCTTAGTTAACTGTTCTTATCCTTGTAAAAGGGTCTGTTGATTGTGGTTCCCTTTTTTTGTCACGGTATTTGTTCTACAACTGTTGACTTCCTCAAACTGAGCTGGGCGGCACAGTGCTAGTATCTGATTAGATTGGGGTTTGGCTGGGTATTTCGTGAAAAAAAGAAATTAACTATCCCCGTGCATACCTTTTGGGTTATTCGGAAGGGAAAGAAATAAAAGAGCTTTTGGTAGACTTGGGGATATATGGTTCAAGACTCTCCATCTGTTGTCTGAGTAACCTTTATTCTGCTTAGGATCTGAGGGACCTCATTGCATTTTAATTGATTTCCAAGTCACCCATCTTTAATATATTGGTGGCACCTCCTTGGTGCTTTGTTAACAGGAACTTGTGTTGAGAAAAGGTATTAACAATGGAGAGGAAGAGCGGGTGCATTGAACCATGAAATGTTGGGATAGATTTCTGTTGTCAATTGCATTGCTGGAAGTATAGAAGTTTAATACAACTTCTTGAGATGTGAAAGTGTTGTATATCATTATATCAACTACTGATTGTTCTTTTGTATAAAAAATGAGAAGTTAAAAATTGTTTTTGAAAGTGAATAGTTTTTGTATGTTGATAAAACTAGAAGGACAATCAATGCTTCTTTAAGGGCTTGGTTTGTTTGACTTATTGCTTAGAGTCTGGTGGTATCCTTGTAAATACCTTTTCATGTTTGAGTGGAATGAAATCGAGCTTTGTTTTAAATGTTGTGTATAATGCTTTTAATAACTGAAATAAATAAGTTACGTTTTAGTTATTAAATTATATTGTTAGAAGTCCTAGCTGAATAAACATGAAGATATTGACGGTTGAAACTATGCTTTTGCTAAATGGCATTTCCTCTGTAGAATTTGAGCATGTTCTATTTCTAACCTTGATTAGTGTTAATTCATGAGGGTAATATGTTTCCTCAATTTTAAGGTCTTAATTTGAATAGCTTATTGGTCTAATTCCTACTTGCGTATTTGTTTCAGGAACTTACATTGATAAGAAATGCCCCTTTACTGGAACTGTGTCAATCAGGGGTCGTATTTTGGCTGGTACCTGCCACAGTGCCAAGATGGGGAGGACCATCACTGTTAGAAGAAACTACCTTCATTTTGTGAAAAAATATCAAAGGCATGTCCTAGCACTAATGGTAGTTGTATTGTTTTCTCATATGCATTGTAAAATACAAGTAATTATTTTCTTTTTATTTCTGTAGGTACGAGAAAAGACATTCGAACATTCCAGCGCACATTTCACCATGCTTCCGTGTCAAGGAAGGAGATCATGTTATTATTGGTCAATGCAGGTAAGTTTTCAGCAGAATGTTAATTATTTATTCATTTTTTTAGAATAAGCAATATTGCTCTTGGCATTGAGTTATATGATTATGGTTGTCCCTCCACTTAATTTTCAGGCCATTGTCAAAGACTGTAAGGTTCAATGTCTTGAAGGTGATCCCTGCTGGATCTTCTAGTGGCGGGAAGAAAGCTTTTACCGGAATGTGAGGAGCTCGCTCCTGTTTTTTGCGGTAGCATGGTGCAATAGGTTATGGGTTAGAGTTGTTTGCTAAAGTAAGAAGAGACCCTCCAAGTTTTGAACTGCATTTAGATTTTTTTGGAAAACGCGGACCATGAGTTCTTATCTTTTTCTCTTTCTCGTCTTTCCAAGTTTAAATATTGATTTCGAGTACGGCCAAGCACATTATTTTATGAATAGAATTGCAATTCACTCAATCAATTAGAGTTATTTATTCCATTGCATCACATGCGTTATGGATTGAATCTGCAGAAGTTGAATTTGCCCTGTTCTTTTCGATATTCAATCTCCTTTATTAGTTTCAGTTAAACATTGATGGATGCTGGCAATGATGCCCGAACGAAAGTGCTGGAAAGTTATCTTCCTGATGTGATACATGAAAGTTCTCTTGGCTTTGATTATGTACTTTGGGTAAATCATGCAGCAGGCGATTAAGTCGATAAATCGAACATTTAATCGATTTGGTAGAGATGGTTGGGTTATGTCGATGACTCGAACAGGATGTTAGTTTAAAACTTCGAAAGAAAAGCTAGTGTTGCAGAGATTGCAGCCTGCATGGGCTGAAAGTATGTTGGCCATGCTTCTATATCTAACCATTTAAATTAGAATTATATTTATATGCCAGGATATGAATATTGAATTTAATATAATCCCATAACATTTTTGAACTCACCAAAAAAAAAAACCAATTCATACTCAAACAGTACATTTTTTTTATCACTATAGTTTGATTGAGTTTAATAATTTAGTGTGTTAGTGTAATTTTTAATATTTATGAATGAGACAAGTGTAAGTATAGGTGTGATTTACACCCATTTATTAATTATACCTATATATAATTTGAACTTTCTGTTATTTATTTACTCATCCATTACAAAATGTGTAGGTAACAGGTCTTAGCCAGTGATTCACACCATTAGCCATCCCTACTCATCTTAACCATCTCCACTTTTTCAAATTCAACTTCCAAAATAATTCAAGAAAGCCAACACACCAATCTCTGATCCAGGTGGGTATACATATATACAAAATATATATGTATATGTCTTATATATATATATATGTCTGTGTGTGTATAGAAAACTTGTGTTTCACAATGGTGTTGGAAAGGGTTAAGTCTGAAACAACTTTACTTTGCAAATTGAAAATAAAGGGTTCTGTGCTGACTCTGCAATTTGCAAAGTAGTTAATATCATATTATATCCCTAAACTTTATTAACAAATTTAATCAGAATTTAAGAGATGATGTAATTACTTTTACAAGTAATGCACATCCACGGACAAGATTAATCCACGTCATCACAAATCACCATCTGATCAACCATCAGATTACACCACCGAGATTTCAAATTTTGTGTTACTTACATATGATTGGAAATAAAATCTTGTAAAGATTGTATTTTTATTCATACCCTAATCTATACTACTACGAAATTATTCGAATCATAATTTAAGATGAACTCGAGTTTCTATTATTATTTAAAACAAGATTATGATATATTTATCGAACCCTTTTTAAATTATTAAAATTTTATTATGTGTGTGTGTGTGTATATATATATATATATATGTTTTTTTTTCATGTGGAGGAAATTTTGATTATACAAATTGGATTCTTTGCTTTACCAATTGGAAATGGAAAAGCCAGGCATGATGTCATAAGCAAGGAACCATTCTTTTTTGATTTAGTGATCGCCATTATTGATCTGCAAAAAGAAAAAGAAGAATTCAAGATATTTTGGAAAGATGTGGGCGAGACCCACTTACCAACTTTTTTTTTCTCGGAAGCCAAACAGAAAATAGGAGAGAAAATTTTTCAATGTCATTTTCTTCTAATTCACAACTGGCCAATTGGGTGCTTGAAAATCTCACTGTCAAATCTTTTAAGCAGCAATTATTACCCAATTTAATTTTTTATTTTTTATTTTTTTAAAAAAAGACCCACGTGGTCCTCCAACATGGGCAATTTTATATTTTAAAAAAATTAATTATTGAGTTAAAAAATTAATTAATTAATTAATTAATTAATTTTTGTTGGCTTATTTTCAAAGTAATTTCTTAAATTAAATTATTAAATAAACAAATTAGTTGGTAATGCACACCATGTGTTCACATTTGGTAGCAAATGAAATTTGGAAACTTGAAAATGAAGGATTTTGACCTTGTGATTATTTCAATTTTTATTTAAGATTAAAATTTTAAAATTTGTTTCTTGCCTAAAAATAAGAATCTAAATTTATAATAATTATAAATATATTATATAGTTTATTATTATTATTATTATAACATATAATAATTTCAATATAATACAAAATATATTATATAATTTACCTTTTTTTCATATATATATATATATTCTCCATTTGTTTCATAATTACATAATAAGTTTGGCCAATTGCTGTTTCTTTTTGTTTTTGGCTTATGTTCACATTCACATTAATTAATATACATTACACAAATTATAATATAATTTCTTAATAATATATATATATATATTAAAATATATATTGTGGAAGAACATAATTTTTCATTTATTTTTTTGTTGATTTTACTTTTTTTTAGTGTTCCAAAAGAAATTACCCACAAATTTTGTTTGCCTTTATTTTATTGTTATTATAATTTTATTATATAATTATGTCAAATCAATATAACCACTTAGGAGGTGATACATAATATATCATTATTTATTTCCCAATTATTTCAGGCATAATTCAAGATTTGAGCTTGACAACCAAATGATAACTTCATATTTTTTTTTGTTAGTCTTCTAATTTTCTTCTTCTTTTGAAGAGAAAACTTTATTCTACTTAATTAAAGAACGATTATCTCGTTTATTTTATTTATTAGTATATTAACGAGATTATAGTAATTGAATTAAGATAAATTTAATTGGATTTGTTGTATTTTTAGAACAACGAAGATTAGATTCTCTTACTTAGAATAAGAACAATACAGTAAAAATCTGTTCTAAGAAAAAAAAAAAAAAGGGTAGAAGCATTATATTTAAGCTTGGAGAGTTTTGGTGTGTTTTATGTTAAAAAAGATTGGAATGAATTTGCTGTTTTCACATGCAAATTTTTGGGGTGTTAAGAATTTATATATGCTGGATGGATCCATGGAGATTTGGATTATTCAGTGTCTCTTTCTCCACATGAAACCTGAAAGAAAGGAGAAGAAAATTCCAAGAAAAAGAAAATAAACATGGGGTTAAAAGTCTACCAACAAAGCCATGAAAGAGAAAAATACCAGAAACTTAAGAACGAAAATATCAAAAGAAAAGCAAACTAGCCTCTCAACCAACTGGTTTTCAGCCACGCTTTCGTGTGGAAAAATCTCGACTTTAAAAAAATGGAAACTTAAGTTCTCTCTCTCTCTCTCTCTCTCTCTCTCTCTCTCTCTCTTTCTTAACCACTACAGCAACATTGACCCTTAATTCATTTAACTCTTTGTTGACATATTCCCAGTATCTTCTCTCCAATCCATTATTTTTCCCCTTTTCATTCTCTTTTACTCTCCATTTTCTTCTGCTTAATTGCTTTGGATTCCCACATCAAGTGGCTGTGCGCCTGAGAAAACATATAAACACAAGGCATCATCGTCTGTCGTCTCCCACCATGTGTATACAGGACGCAGAGGAGGTTAACCAAGAATTAATGGATGAGCTAAGGGACAGCACCACCAGCAGTAGCAGCAGCAACGACAAGAACAATAATAAAAAGCCCTGGCCTTTACATTGTGCTCAAGTCTTGGGTACCCAGATGGACAACTGGGATAAGGAGTCTCCTTCCTTGAGTTCCAGGGACCGGATCACTGTAGGAAACTCGTTTCCTGTGAGAATTCAATTCCTCAACTTTGAGAATTTTAGAAAGTTCCTTCTTTTTTTTTTTTTTTTCCCTCTTTTCTAAATTTGGTTGTTGGGTGGTTTTGGTTTATATCTTCTTCTTTTGGGATTATTGCTGCTTTTGGTGTATATTTGATTTCTAGGTTCTGTTAGATCTTTTTGTTGTTGATGGTTTGCGGCTGTGGATTTCTGATTTTCTTTTTTTGGAAAAAAAAATTTTCAATTGGGTTTTTTCTTGTTTTGTTGAACATTTATGGGTTGCTTGTATGTGCAAATTGCAGATGAAGGGTTTGAGATGATTTGCAGTTATATATCACTGAGTGACTGAAATTAGTCTTGTCAATTTCTCTTCTAAGGAAATTAGTATGCTTCCTTTGGTGTATAGTTCCACATCAAACTTCAAAAAATTTCAACCCTATTAAGAACATAAATTATTGTTTCAACATTGAAGCTTTCTTTTCTCCTGTTGTTTTCTCCTCTCTTTACTGACAAGTTATTGTTGGATGGGGAGACATTAAATTCACCATGATGGATTTTTCCCCTCCACTTTTTATTGCTCCATAGTGGGATTTCCTCCTTCTGATGAATATTGTATCAAGGGATGTTCTTGATCATCCTCCTGTCTGCATTCTCTGGGTTTTGTCCATATTTCTTCATTTGGTTTTGTTTTCTGGTAAACAAACATTTTCATAGTGTATAACAAAGAGAAAGACAAGTCAGACGGTTACCGAAAATGCTTTCCTCCATCAATGTGGATTTTTGTTTGGGTTTAGGCCATAGCTATATATCCTACAGAGGGACTTAAGATGTTGGGTTGTCATCTATATTAAATGTAGGCTTAATTCCTTCATCATACCAGTCTTCTATCCCTGTTGAAGTTGAATAACTCAATTTGTTCGATATTTTTGATGAGTAAATCTGCAAAATATATTTGAAAATACTCATTTCCCCTTATATTTTCGGCACATTGGATATATGATACTGCTATAATTCTGGGTTACCGCAGAAAAGTAGACTGAATCCATGAGTTAATTTCAATCATGTTTCCGCAAAAAATGAGTTGGTGTGCCAATTCAACTAGACATTTTGCTATTATGTACATTGTATTTTAACTGTCCAGTCTTTTTTTTTTATCAAAGTTCAATGGTTTATTTTACTTGTTAAACATTCTAGTGTTTCATTCTAAGTTCTCGTGTTCTCCATCCAGCTTGAAAGCATCTGCGAGGATACAGTTGTTTTGGACAGAAAGCAGAACATAGTGACGGATTTCGCTCCTGCCTTGCGTTCAGGAGAGTGTTCTGACATTGGAGGGCGTAATTCTATGGAGGATACTCACATATGTATCAGTGACTTGGCTAAGAAATTTGGCTATAACCTGCATAGTGAGGAGAAAGTTTCGTTTTATGGTGTAAGATCTCTGATGAACTTTTATTTGGTACTGTAGTTTCTGTTGTTTTAGCTATTTGGTTTTGAGACTTCAAAGAAAAGATTGGTGTTTTAGCGGGCATGAAATTTCCTAGTAAGGAAAATGATATCATCTAATATAGTAATTGGCTCGAGATAGGTATTTGATGGACACGGAGGAAAGGATGCAGCATATTTCGTTCGTGACTATTTGCCAAGAGTAATTGTGGAGGATGCTGATTTTCCTTTAAAACTTGAGAAAGTAGTTACAAGATCATTTATGGAGACTGATGCTGCATTTGCACAGTCATCCACTCTTGATTGTGCCCTATCCTCTGGCACAACTGCACTCACTGCAATGATATTTGGGAGGTAAATACGACCTCTATTTCAGTTCTAGTTATGAATTCGTATAATCTGCATGCATATATACGTGCTACTTGTATCATATTTTCAGACAGACAGACGGACAGACAGAACGACCTTTTTAGCCAGAGAATGACATGTTTTGTATATGTTTTCTCCATTTTCTGAATTGGGTTATGATGTTATCTCATAGGTCTTTACTCGTGGCAAATGCTGGAGATTGTCGGGCAGTACTGTCACGACGTGGAGTAGCCATGGAAATGTCAGAGGATCATAGGACTTGTTGTCCAAAAGAAAGAATACGGATAGAGTCTCTTGGGGGATATGTTTATGATGGTTATCTTAACGGTCAATTAGCTGTCACCCGAGCCTTGGGCGATTGGCACCTTGAAGGAATGAAGGAAATGAGCGAAAGGGGTGGACCCTTGAGTGCTGAACCAGAACTCAAACTGATATCACTAACAAATGAAGACGAATTTCTTATCATCGGTAGTGATGGAATATGGGATGTTTTCACCAGCCAAAACGCTGTTGATTTTGCACGAAGGAGACTTCAAGAACACAACGACGTAAAATTATGCTGCAAGCAGATAGTAGATGAAGCAATAAAGCGCGGAGCCATGGACAATTTGACTGTTGTAATGGTGAGTTTTCACCAGGAGCCTCCTCCCCAAATAGTGGTACAGAGACCCAGTGTGAGAAGAAGCATTTCTGCTGAGGGACTTCAGAATCTGAAATCCCTGCTAGAGGGATAAAACCCAGGTCATAATTTTGAATTTCATTGCTTCAACAGGCTATAATATAGAACTAGTCAATAAAAATGGTTGACCCATTTTGGCAAGTCCTGAAATTGGGTGTATATAAATTCATCAGGGTATATAGACATTCCCCTTTTCTATTTCCTCCCGTTAGTGGTGCATCATTCAGGAAAGAGAATTTAGGCTGAGAAAAAGAGAGAACAGATAATCTTGTGGAGAATAATTCAGCAAAACAATATTCTGAAATTCTTTTGATCTCTTCCTCGGTGACTTTGGCATCTGAGGAGCCCAAGGGGGCTGATTGGTGTAGGACTTTCGTATTATATATGTTATATAGAATTTGATTTGTGCAAAGACACAAAATTTAGAGAATGATGTACCATCTTTTCTTAGCCAAGAAAGATCTTATATAATTCTTTCAGCTCTGCCTCTGATTATTGCTTCTTATATACTTTTTGCCCATTTGGTTCGTGAATCATGAATATCCTACGATCATTTGCACTCAGTAGAGTATTTGTGACAGGTTCGAGTGTGATTAGGTCATACAAATCAAGTGTGGAAAATGGTTGAGGAAAATCTTTTCCTCCTTTTGGGTTCGTGAATCATGAATATCCTACGATCGTATACACTCGTAGTGTATTTGTATTAGGTTCGAGTGTGATTAGGTCGTGCAAATCAAGTGAGGGGAGAAAGGGTTGAGGAAAACTTTTTTCTCCTTCTCGTCAGGTGGAGGATGGATAAAAGGGAGTTTGATAGCTCTTTAGTTGTGTTATCGGTGTACCAATATCATTTCCGAATCGAGTCTAAAATAATTAGACAATGAATCACATGTTGAAGTAAATAAAATTTTTAGTTTTAGTGAATATTTTGTATGATTTTGATTAATACAATGACAGGGATTCAAAAACATACAACATTCCCCACCAAGTATAACATACTTAGGTTTATCCGCAAAAATATTCGATGAATATTGATTTATTTTTTAATTTAGTCTATACTTCTTTATTGACAAAATTAAATTTATAATTCTTTAATTTTTTACATTTATTTTTAAAATATTACATTGAAATTATATGAAAGTGTAATTATATTAAATTTAACAAAAATAAATTGTGTTAGTTTTAAGTATTTTTTACTTAAATTATTTACATAAAACACCATTGTTGTTTCTGGATTCACAGAAGATGGGAGAGTAGAGAAAAAGCCATTACAGCTTTCTTTTCATTTGTTGTTTATCTGCAGACCAGTCAGAATGAAAGTTTCTGTTTTGGTAAAATAATGGAGGAAATTGCCCTATGGGGGAAAAAAAAGGAAAAAGAGAAGTTATCATTGACGATATTGATGATAGTGATGATATCGATCGTGAACTTAATATGGAGCCGGAGCTTCTAACTATGATGAATGCGTTAACTATGGATATGATGTCGGAAATAGACCGATTTTATATCACCCTTAAATTCGAATTAGCAAGAGCAATGTTTCCTTACATAATATGGATTCCAAACATTCATGATCTGGATGTGAATGAGTCGAATTACTTATCCTTCGGTCTATTAGTGAACTTTCTCTCCAGGAATTGTTAAAGATGTTCTACTAGAAAGATTCTTGTTATTGTTTCGACTCATTCTCAAAAAAGTGAATCCCGCTCTAAGATATGAAGACTTCTTATTCCACAACCATGAAAGCACTTTTTTACTCTTTCATAAGATTATATATACCACATAAAATATTTTTGCTTCAGAAATGGAAATGCTTACCTTTCTTTTTCAATTAAAAAAAAAAAATTAATTTCGGTATTAGTCCAATATCACTATCCAAAGTAAGGAAACCTAACCACTACGAAGTATTTCTTTCTCCATAATCGCAATAGTTTACTATGACAAAATCAATTTGGTCACCGTAATTCTATTAATATGCTAATGAGGTAAATCTCTAAACTACAATATTAAAGATTTTGAGTGTTACCACCGACCTATAATACACAAAAATAACGAGCTCTATTTAGTAATTGTCTGACAAACTCAGAGATTTTAAGTGATGATCATCAAAAAATTAATTTACAAACTAATAGAATTGGAATTTTGCAGCAAGCACATGCTCTTCCTCTTGCCTTTTAGCTTGATTTGCATCTGAATGATGGCTTTCAACCAACAGTTTTTGCTAATATTTCAATACATTAGAGGCTTTCTTTTAATCTAATTGATTAGTTGTAGAAAGTTTAAAAGACTAGTTCGAGTACTAATCAGTTCAGTTATTCCAAATAAAAAAAAAAAACTGTCATAAAATGTTCCTCTTGCTGAAATCTACATGCTAGAATTCTGATTTTTAAGCAAATGATAAGTTTAATGAAGATTTTTTTCAGGAAAGGAGTGATTTCTTGTATATGTTTAAATGGACCATGAATTTTGTATAAAGAATGAGATACAATACTAGAGCTACAAATACATGTTTGATGATTTAAGTTCAATGGACCATGAATTTCGTATAAAGAATGAGATACAATCCTAGAGCTACAAATAAATGTATGATGATTTAAGTTCAATGGACCATGAATTTCGTATAAAGAATGAGATACAATCCTAGAGCTACAAATACATGTATGATGATTTAAGTTCTCGATTATCTTTCTAAAGTATGATCTTTTCCTAATTAGGTTGAGGTACAGAATTCATACTTACGAGTGATGCCTTCAAAATTCTGCATCAATGCTGCATGAAGCTAGTCCACTGCCATTTTCCCTCATTCAACTTCGTTTTAATCTCACTTCTAACAATACGAATCAAAAACAAAGAAGCACAGAAAATAGAAGCAATAAGCATAAAAAACACACTGTTCCATCCCCTTGTCGAGATATAACCAGCTAAAACTGGCCCCAGAGCTCCTCCTACTGAACCAGTACCGTCAATGATTGCTGTTACAGTTGCTAATGCACGGGAATTTCCTTTAATCAAGTCCTGTGTGCCAAGATCTGCTGCCACAGCTGTTGTGATAAGTGAGTAAGGACCATTTACGAGCAATCCAGAAAGAGACATCAACGTGATGCTGGCGAACATAGAGATGCTTCCATAAACACGATATAAAACAAGGGCAGGGACCGACAGGGACAAAAAAGCAATTGAAGTAATTGCACGAGCTTCAATTGCATCAGAAATGTACCCTGCTAAAATCCCACCAAATACTCCTCCAATATCAAATATTGTAGAAAGAATTCCAGCAGTTTTATGTGACAAATTCACACCAGCTACAGCTGCAATTCCAGAACAAGACTATAATTACTCATCAATTCAAACACCTAATGCTTGCTGTATCCATTTCAAGTTACAAATCCCTCATCTGGGTCACAAAGTTATAGAACGCTGGAATTATGACCAGTGTGAATGGCATATAGTCTATTTTTCTTATTCTTCATCAATGAATTCATGTAATGAATCATACTGCCACTAACAACAAATGTTTTTACACTAATCCAGATTCAGTAATAAACTCTCCCTGTGATAAAATATTAATCAAGAAACTCAATGTATTTAGAAATGGTACCTGTATGCCTTATGTAGAAGGGCAACCAATAGAGAAACGTGTAAGCCACCAGCTTAGAAAAGAACAAGCAGAAAGCAAATGGAGCCACACCTGGCAACCTCCAGGCCTCCAGGAAGCCAATGGGAGCTGATGGATCTGAGTCTTCAGTCTCAAGAAGCACTGCCTCCTCAGTCTCTACTTTCTCCAAATTCACCACTCCATTTCCATTTTCATTCATCTCAATCTCCTTCCCGGCTGCCTCAAATCCTAAATCCCCAGGACTCACCACAAGAAAAAAGAACACAAAACCCCCAACCAGAATCACTAGAATCCCAGGCACAACAAATGACCATCCCCATCCAAACTCCAAAACTCCAGATGCCACCACCGACCCAATAATGTTACCAACTGATGTATGTGAATTCCATACTCCCATTATCAACCCTCTCTTCTCCTTCCCAAACCAGTTTCCCACCACTGCAACCACACAAGGCCACCCTATTGACTGAAACAAACCACACACAATCTGCACACCCAAGAAGTACCATAACAAATGCACATCAAACCAATAGCCTAATCCAAAACCTATGGTGAAAAGCCCACTGCCAATCATTCCAAAGACAAGGAACAATCTCAAATCAATCCTATCTCCAACATGTCCTGCAAAATACATGCCTACCGAATACGCTGAAAGGAAGGCGAGATCGAGTTCTCCAAGCCTGTGTGGTCCCTCCGGCCCGTCAAACGGCGCCCATCCGGTATCCGCGAAGCTCGAATTTGAGTTCAGTGGATCTAAACTAGCTTGAGTTGTCGACGAATTGGACTCAATCGTGGGCCCGAGTACGCTCTTGACGATGCTTGGGGGCTTGCGAGATGCATGGAAGGATGCATAAGCGAGGAAAGTAATGATTAGGACAGAGATTTTGTGGAAGATAAGGGTTTTGTTAGGAGGTTTAAGGGTTGGGAAGAAAGTAAAAGCTGGAGCTAGGGTTACTGTTTCTGATTGCATCGTGGATCATATAGAATATAGTATTGATACAGAAAAGAAAAATGTACACCAAGCAGAGTTGAGAGAAGTTAAGATACTTTAATTGATGGTGATGGAGTTTACGGATCTAGGGTTAGCATTTTCGTGATTGATTGATCATTAACGCGTCGGAGAATTTTGCAGAAAGCAAAAGTTTTGACCTCAAGGATTTTGGTCAACCACAGTGATACAGCGGAAGGCGATATAGATACTAACACCAGATATTCGATTTAACTACAAAATGAACGATATAACTAATCGGAAAAATCCTGCAAGAAGAACAAAAAACAAAATCTTCCACCCGCTTCGGGTACTGGGAAGAGGGATACAGGGCAGGGGAGAGGGAGAGGAAGAGGAAGACAATGAAGGGATTTCAGGACAAGTAGTAGTTGAGGAATTGATTTCTTATTTTTTTTTCAGACATTATTAAATTACTTAAAATGTTGTCAACGTTATTTGGTCATAATTTGTTGCTTAATTTTTTTTTTAATTTCTTTTAAACATTTAATTTTTTTATTAATTATATTTAAATATTTTAAAAAATAATTATAATTAATTAAAAAATATACTTAATGTGATTTTATTTTTATGACTAAAAAATTTATTACTTGACATAAACTAACCAAATGATAGTTAAAAGTGAACACTGACGGTGCTTCTCGTGCTACAACTAATCTCTCACGCTGTGACGGACTTATCAGGGACAAGGATTGCGTTTGTTTGAGAAGTTTTAGTAGGAAAATTGGTAGTTGTTCAGTACTGAAGGCTGAACTTTGGGGAACCTACGATGACCTTCAACTCGCTTGAAATGTCGGATTTCGTAATATCATTTTTGAAATTGATAACTCTCTAATTATGAAGTTACTCGCTAAGAAAAATTACGATACTAATGCGCATACTGCCCTCATTTGTTCGATCAAACAATTATCGTTGTAGGATTGGTAGGTATAATATCGCGAACGGAACAAATGTGCTGACTGATTGGTGAATGCTGGTTTCTCTCTTCAAATGGATCTCCATCTACATGCTCAAGTGTCTGATAATTTCTAACAATTCTTCACTGATGATATTATAAGTGTCTCTTAACGTAGGATGTGAATGACGATTTCTTAATTTTTTTATTTTTACTTATAACAAAAAAAAAATATATATTTATTGATATTTTTAATTCATTAATATTAATTTAATTAATTAATTAAAATAATTTTTTAAAATATTTAAAAGTAGTATAACGTCATTAAAATATATATATATATATATAATTTAGATTACAAAATAAAATGACTAAAATTAGAATGATATTTTTTCATTTCAACATTTTACTACATTTGTACTACTGATTTTTGTGCTGGTGTTACATGCTGCAACTCAAAGCATTCCTAAAAATCACAAGCACCAATTTCACTAACAAGAATGATGAGTCAAAAAGTTGCTATTATGAAATATGCCAAAATGCATAATATGATCCAACATGTAAAATTTTATACATTATGTATATGCATATATATATATATATACATGGATCTTTTTGCAAATTCAGGTAAAAATTGCTTAATTCCAGCACAATTTACATCATCTTATTTCTCACCTACAAGGATCAAAATGCATAATATGATCCAACATGTAAAATTTTATACATTATGTATATGCATATATATATATATATATATATATACATGGATCTTTCTGCAAATTCAGGTACAATTGCTATGCACATAACAACATAGCAGCAAATTCATTCCCCCAAAAGTTCGACAAAACATATTCTGAAGAAAGGATGATCCAGAATACCATTTTAGAGAATAGTAACAGTGAAATTCTTGATACATGCAACATTTATAGAGAAAATCTATAACTATTTACAAGTGTATGTACAATCCTAGGACAAGGGGGGATTTTCTGAGTTGGAGCAACCAGTCACACCGTGTCGAACATCTCCTCGACAGAGGGGGCAAACCCTGCAAATCAACAAAAATTACATAAAAGTTATTAATAGAAACACAACAGGCAAATGATAAATGATCATTTATCAACTGTAAGGTCCCGTACCCATGTATCTCTTTGAGCCATTTATCAACGCAAGACATATGGTACTCATGGTGACAAGGGAGAACTCGTATTTTGTCCCCTTCCTCGTACTCCGCAAGGCAAATGTAACACCTATGTAATAGTGATATTAGCTAAGTAGTTAAATTATTTCGACTTGAGTTCGTTCTCGCAATAATATCTAAATGAAGCTTTCTCAAGATATTCGCAAGTCAAAATAAAGAAACTTTTGTCTGATAAACCTATTTGCAATCGTCATTCAGCAAGTATTGCCTCGAAGAGAAACTTACTGTTCAATGTCATCCCTGTCTGTTGAATCCACCTTTTTGTGACTCTTTAGAGGGAAAGAGTCAACCACTGATTCTGGAGCTGGGAGAGAAACCATAGATAGGGAAAGTGACATAGGCTGGCGATGGATTTCATCCAAAACCTGCAGATTTGCCATAAGAAGAACTAAATGAAAGAAGGCAACTAAGGAATCCATATCAGGAAAGATGAGCACAAATTAATAAAATACCATAATCCAAAACACTGTTTAGCTAGTTCTGAATAAGAGAATCTAACATTTCTCTTCTGGTATTCTGTTCATGTGATGACTGACAAAACTAAATTGACCAGATTGTCACTTCCAAATGCAAAAGTTGTTCTTAAGTTTGATTTTTGTAATGGTCTAAGGACATTTTGAATAAAATTCCAAAATATCAAGAGTAAGGTTTCTAGTTTCATCACCAGCACCGCATCACTTTTAAGTGCCTTGACCCAACCACCAAAAAATTACAGTTTCTCCAAGAAAATGGAGATCATGAATCCATAAATTTTCAAAAACCAGAGAAAGAGAGAGGAAATTGTCCAAACTTTTTTTTTATTTTAAGACTTATTTGGAACCAGACTCCCAAGTTGCAGGGATATGAAACTTAGCATCCATTTAAGAATTTGAATACCTAAAAGAGGCCACCAAATATGTCTCCAGTGATCCCAAACCTCTTTTCTCAATACTCTCTACTAAAGAAGTAGAAAAAACCAATATTTGAAAATTTGTTACAGTGCTAGGGGAAGAAAGAAGAAAAAATAAACCGACTGCTGAAAAACAAAAAAAGAAAAAAAAAATCACTTATCTATCATCAAGCCAATAGTTCTAATAAAGTAGAACCAAAAAAGTGAGATCTAAACTAAGACCCTGGTTGAAGTTTGTATGCCAGAGGCCACAAGAAACATAATTATCTAAATTCTAATCACCCATAACATCCAAATAATCCACTTAAGTAGGAAAGAGAAACACAAGAAAATTCAGTATGTGTGAGCGTATGTGCTTGTATTCCCTGCAAAAAAACAGATTGCAGAAGGAAATAGGATGCCAATATGTAGGCTGCAAGTTATATGAGAATAGGTAGGAGCAAAACTACCTCAAATAGAGCCTCAGCAAGCATGACTATACGTGATATGCTCGCACGAGTACTAGATTCGTCAGTCATCAACAATGATTCACATGAGCATGTACCATCAGGGTGGATTCCTGATGGACAGAAGGTATTTTGCTGGTTATTGTCATTAATGCCACCCCCACGCAGTCTTTCCCAAATCTACAGAGGGCCACAGAAAAAATGTGCCCAAAGATTAACATAAAGGATAGGAAGAAATATTGAGCATAGCTTCCACTGCCATATATAAAGAAATGACAGCTTCATATCATAATAATGAAAATACATAAACAAACACTATCAGTGCAGCAGGTAAAAAGATTTTTGAAGCATATATTAACACTAACTACTTCTCCATGGTTCAGTTCATGACCCATAGGCCCGATTCCTTCAAAGAATGAGAAAAAATAATGATAAAAGATTAAAAAACTACTGATGCAGAGGGTGGGTAACAAGATTTTTGTGGCCTAATATTAACACAATTATTGCTCAGTCACAATTAATAGACCCAGAAGCCCAACCCACAAAGTGCAGAAAAAAACTTTATTTTAAGTAAATCTATACTAAAAGTCCGAACATTTAAAACAGAACAAGTTTCAACTACTTTAATATATTCTGCAAGTTTCACCTCAGATCTTGAGTACCGTCTTCGTTCATGCAGACTGTGAACTCTACCACCCAGGTAACCAGAATCACCCCTAACCCTGTCGTCGAAAAAATCACCACTAAAGTCAAGGAGCCATCTGTCATGAGATCCTAGATCATCATTGTCCTCAGTTGAAAAAACAATAGTATGACGGTCAGTCAGCCTTTGAGAACTGTGTCTTGAAAATGCATCCCAAAATAGTCTTCTACTATTCCTTCTGGCCTCACGGTTACTTCTATCAATATCGGCAGAGGACAAAGTGTTCGAAGAGATACTCACCACATCAACATGGAGCAAGCTTCCATCTCCCTGGGTTTGTTCCCCATTAGGCACAAGAAATCCTAAACCTGAAGATATTGTCTCTCCTCTTTGTGAGTGAATTGGTAATCCAGAAACATGCGCTACAGAATCCGAACTAAAATTTTGGATCGATGTAGTTTCAGCAACATGATTCTCATCAGATACCCCATGAGAAAGTGAATTTCCAAGGCCTTGGCAATGTGAACTTCTTGGCTCAGGACATAACTGAGATACAGCCTCATTTGCTGGATTTCCAATGCCAGTGATTGAATCCTCGTTAGCCAAAATATTTAAAGAGACGGTGTTTGAAGATTGTGGCTCATTAAGTGAAGTGCTAGCTGCATTACTTCTGTCCCTATAATATTCATCATGACAAGAATCTGCACTTACCTGGGAAGGACTAACTAACTCCTTTGTTTTAGGCAAGTATTTCTCCAGATTAGTTGTTTCAACAAGTTGCAAATTGGCCTGAATGCTGCTGTCAGGTAAGGTTCTAGTTTCAGCATTTGAGCTAGAAAACCCTGTTCCTGAGGTGAAAATAAGAGAAGAATCTTCGGGGGGCTTCTGACCTATATTGCCGGCTGGATCACAATTTGCTGAAGAATTTACAGCAATGTCAGCTGGGCATTCTTCCATCTGCAAGAAAAGAAATGACATCATGTCAATAACTTATTCAGATCATAAAATTAGCAACTCGAAATCGGTGTCACAAGCAATTAGAATAAAAAAAATTCCTTGAAAAATAGGTTGATGAACTCATCCGCAACATTAGGTGCTTAAATATTCCTGTCTACATGACTGATGTTACCCATTTAAAGACTATGAATTCTGTACAGTTCCAAATATAACAATAGGACTTCAAGAAAACCATTTTCTCCTCTTTGAAAAAGTTCAATACCCGAGTTGGGCAAGAACCAAGTACCCTTAAGTAGCACACGTAACGTTGCAACACTGAATGAAAATATTTGCAATCTTTAGATTTAACATTAAGTAGACAATCTCAAATCATGTTAACATGTTAAGAGATCTTAAAAGTTTTAACTTCAAGAACTGTATCAATTGCTAGAAAACTAGAACTTGAAGGGGGTGCCACGAGGTTAACAAGACAAAGAAGCAGGCACATCCAAAGACTTTAACCCAAAAACGACACATCTTCAGCACTTGGTACATTCTCTTGATCAAGAGTGAAGTCTAGATTCCTACATACCCTCTATTGCCACCACTAATTGGCCTCGCATAAAGTAGAGCCGCGCAGCTCGTGGATGATAATTTTGGTTATGGTATCTAAAGACACCCAATGTGCATGCCCATCATACCCTGCCCTTAATGCATCAGCATCCTATGAAGACACAGCAGAAAAAGTTCTTGTCGTTAAAAACTCGTCTTGTTGAGGGTGAAAGTAAACATATTTGACAAATTAAAGTCAATCTCTGTGCAATGAGTCTCAACCACCAAATTTTGACCGTCTCGTATCTGGATATATACATGCGTGTGTGTATATACACACACGCACACACACAGAGCGAGATAAAGAGAGAGAATCTGGTAATCTAAGAATAAGCAAGACTCCTAATTATTCCAGCAAATAGAACTGGAGATCAAATAACACCCATCAAATAAAAATTCAATTAACAAATAAATTTGCAGAATTACCGAAGAAGGGCCAATTTATTTGCACCAATTGATCAAACCCCCAAATATCAAATCATCCTGAACTAAAGTTTTCGATAGAAAATAGATCAAATTAATCGAAAAACTTGATATGAGCATTTCTGAATATAAATTTATTCTCAGAAATAACGATGAATAATGAGACGGACCATCCAAAAACCAACTTTATTTACTTTAATCCTAAGTTTGATTTTACGAATTAAATTACCATAACTAAGTGATAAAAACGAAACCAAAAAAGAAAAAAACAGAACATGATAATGATGGCAACGGGAAGTAAACCTCGAGGCGAGCACGAGAAGAGGAGCCACCGCAGATGAGGAAAGAGGAGAGCCCGGTACGGTTTGGATTGGTCCAGCTGAGTCGTGTCCGAGATGGACGCGACCCCAGTCGACTACTGCTGGTACCCATTTTTAGCTTCTGCTTCTAGAGGGAGACAGATACGCAGAGAGAGAAAGAGAAACAGCTTGCTCGAGAGGCTCTGTGGATGATGATGATGATTGAATTTGAAGTGCAAACTCAAACCCAGCTCAGAGAGAGAGAGAGAGAGAGAGAGAGAGCTTTCAAATTTGAGGAAAGTTGAATTATTTTTGCGGTCGTTCTTATGATTGAGGTAAGGAAAGCAAGTGTTCCCGTGTTACTGTGTATTCCACTCACACCCATTTTCGGAGTACTCGTATCGGATGTGGTTGATAAAGTCCTTGATTTTCCTGATTTTGTCAGCAACCTTTTGTGATGGGTTAAGTATTAATTTAATTTTAATTTTTAATTTTTAATTTTCAAAATCATATGTTAATATTGCTTGAGAAGGTGTCTGGTAATTGCTTCTCATTTTTGTTTTTGTTTGGTAAAAAAATATTTGGTATACCAAAACAACTTCCACTGTCAATGCCAGTAGGTGTACATGTCTGAATCAATCATTATAAAAAAAATAATTAAAATAATAATCATAATTAATTTGGATGTTGATCTTACATACATACATACATACATACATATATATATATATATTCTCTAAAGAAAAAACATACAACAAAGAGCCTCTGCAGGCTGCAGCCAGCTTTTTTCAAGTCTAACCCAGAAAGAAACCAAGACCCATAACTTCAAAATCCAGAAACCATTCTGATCTTCATTATATATATATATAATGAAAATCAAGGTGTTACCCAGAAAGGGTTCTGTTGTTCTTGATTTTCTCTGCTGTAATCATGGAAGAAGGGATTATTATACCCAAAGCTCCTACCAGTACGGCCATGGCCGTGATAATTGGAAGCTGAATCTTCATTCCATGGGGTACTACTGAACCTGGGCTGCTTTGTTGAGCTTGAATGATCATAATCATGGTGGTGAGCTGCAAAAAGATTTGGGTGACAGTTCTCATCATCATCATCTTCTTCAAATGTTGTCCATCTCATTGAGCTGCCGTTTTGTTTCTCTCTTGCTGCGTTTCGCATGCTCTCCATCTCTCCCACATGCTCCTTGAACTCTTTCTTCACCACATCAAGCACAACTTCGCCATATCTATCACACCATGACCTTTGAGCATTTAAGGAGAGTAAATAAAATAAGAATAAACTCGTATGGGAGAAGAAGAAAATTAGATATTAATCTAAATTTTTTAACCGCCTGATTATTAGTCTTTAAATTACAGCAAGAAAAATAGACATGAACTAAAATTTCACTTTTGGGAAGAAGAAGAAGAAGAAGAAGAAGAAGAAGAAGAAAAAGATAGCCTTACTTGGGAAAAAACTTGTTCAGATCAGCCTTGTCAACAGGGAGCTTGGTGGAGATTGCTTCAATTTGATCATTCCTGATTGAATTTTGTGAGGAACACAAAACTTGGGTAAGTATATATGAATTTCTGTAAGAACAAGAAGAAGAACCCACTTAGAAAAATCCAATCTTTTTTGTTTATAAATCCAGGTTCTGTTTTATCAGCTTCGTCTAAAATCCTAGTTATTGAAATCCTGAATTCATTTTTGTGTCTGGTCAATTCTAAATCCAGCTCCCACTCGATTGTTGATTTTAATTTTCATATTAGTATCTATATATATATATAGAATGCCATTAAACTCCCAAATAACACTAATTTGGATTGAACTTGAACTACCAAAGGATTTAATAAAATGTGATGTATAAATTTCTACTTACGAAAACTTAAGATTGGGATTTGTAGCATTAAGTTCTGTCTGAATTCGTGAAAGCTCCTTCTTTATCTTCTCTCCCAACACCTGCAACTTCCAGGATCAAAATCAGGTGCTTCATTTCAGATGAAATTAACTAAAGAACCTAAAGAAAAATACCCTATATTTTTTTACCTTATCAATGAAAAAATCTGGTGCAGAACCCTCTGCATGCAGCTTCCTCTTGATCAATTTGGTGTCTGGTCCTTCCCCAATGGGACTAGATACAAGCTTGCAAGATTCAAAATAAGCTTCACTGTCTGATCTCTCATCGAGAGGCAAAGGAGTAGTCTCCTCCTCCGAATCATTTCTATTCCGTCTACGAAACCCATCAAAACGCCATTGCTTTTTGCCCGATCTCTGAGTTTTCTCCTCATTACCAGTCCCACCGCAACCTCCCTGCCCATCACTCTGTTCTTTATTAAACAGAGTCCTGAAAGGTTTCCTTTTGGTCTTCTCACTGCTGCCTATTTGAACTGCTTCTTGCATAAGAATCAATTTCTTTTGGCTTTCTTTATTCGACTTGTCAAATGGGTTTTCCCCAACACAGACGGTTTCGTTCTTAGAAGACGCAGATCGTTTGGATTCGATATCAAAAATGCTTTGCTCTGCTCTGTTTTTACCAGGTTTATGAGACGTCACGAAGCTAAAAACAGAGGCTGCTCCTTTGATCTGCTTCATTGCAGAGCTATGCTTTGATTTGTTTTTGGAATGTGAATTCTCTTTGTTGATTATGTGCGTGTTCTCGTCCTTCAAATCGATCTCCGACCATTCTTCATCGGAATTCTCTTTCTGGTTAGGTTTTGGCCCTGCAACAACAACATCCCTGACCTCAATCTCAGCTCCTTGAACTGCTAATCTCTGCAACAATGGCCTCTTTGAACAATGGTACTCCTCCTCCGATATGCATTTCGCGTAAAGCAAGTCCTAAAGAATAAGATCAGCTCAGAAAATTCAATTCATTACGTTAATGTCAATTTATGTATAGATTAACACGCTATTGCTCATGAAATCTTAAGATCCATTAAAAATATACTCAGTGCATATCCCGAAGAAAACTTTCTAAAACAGAGCAACCAAACGGGTATTCACTAAACATGTCTAATTATCTCGTGCTGTGAAACCTCGAACTCGTCAGTGTCTCTTCGTGGGTGTAGTAAAAAGCTCAAATAAACGGAGATATATTTTCTCAGGAAACAAACAGAACAGAGATATATATAGTATCATTAAAATTCTAAAAACCAATGTCTCATGCTATTGGTTAAACGTATCCAATTCTCTCATGCTACGAAATCTTGAACTCGTCAATGTCTGTTCGTGGGTGAAAAAAGCATAGATGAACAGAAATATATTTTCTCGGGAAACAAACAGAACAGAGGCATATGTATAGTATCATCATAATTCTAAAAAATGAGAAGGAATTTCAAGCACATAGTTGATAACTGACCTGCAAGAACACCAACTTATCCTTTAATATGACTTGCTGCTCCTGCTCAGCCGGAGAAGCAATAAGCTTCTCGAGCAAATGAGATCGAAAAGCAGCAACCTCTGCCTCAGCCAAAATGCCTTCCTTGTGGAGACCCATTAAATTCAAGATCTGGTGGAAGGAATCCTGCTGCCATTTCAGATTATCGGACTGCATCTTCGCCAGCCTGTGCTCGGCCGCCTGCAAGCGCCGCTTCTTCAACGAAAAAGGAAGAATTGTTTTGCAGAGCGACGTGATTGAGTCGTGGAGGGTGGAGTAGTACGTGGGTGTGTAGGAGTGAACCATTTTTTACCTCTTGGCTTGCCTGTACGATCTCGAGATCGGACTGAAATCAGAATGCAGATTGTTTGGGTTGGCAGAACTGTGCTTTTCCCTTTCTTTCTTTCTTTTAAATTTTGTTTCGGTGGGTTTGATTTTCTGGGAACTGATGGATGGTGGCGAGTGTTGTTAGTGTGTTTTATGTGAGGGGACAGAAGCGAGGAGAATTTGGGCTTTTGAATGCTTCAAACGGTCACTTGAAAAGTCTAAACTAGCCGTTGGGAAATGAGTTGAGGACAGAAGCGGTGCCATACGATGTCGTTTTCTGCCGAGGTCTAGGTTTTAGCTTGGTTCTACCTTTTTACGTAGAGGTAGATTATATTTTGGCTTTAAAAAATGTAATGACTAAATGTATATACATATACGAAATTAAAAAATATATTACATATTTTTAACTAAAATTAAAAAAATATATCATATATACATATATATATATATAATTGAGTCAAATTAGAAAGAACCTTTTGCTTCCAAACCCAAATTTCACCTAAATTCAATAAAAAAATTGACCAAACTAACTTGAGAGGGGTGCATTTGGGTCTACCAAGATATCTAAAATTAAAATAAAGATAGTCAATCACTATAGCATTATTCAAAAATGTATGTAACAATTGATTTATTATGTAAATTACATATTTAAATAGATACATATATATATATATAATGTTAGAATACAAATATTTTTCAAATCAATAAATCTATAAATTTAAACACAAAATCTCCTACCGAATTAATGAAAAACGTAAAGCGTACTCAGATCCGTCACAGAAGAATCGTTCGCGTCCGACAGCAGAATCTTCCGAATCAACACGATGCCTCAAAAACTACTTTTTTTTACTTACAGAATTTCAGAAAAATAAAGTGACAATCTTGCGATTCGAGAACCATAATCACCTTTTATATCAACAACCTTTCTCAATTCTCATTTCGCTCATCGTAAAACGAAAAATGTTATAAAAATGACATCTGCACGTTGCAAACTCAAACTTAAGTACGACGCATTAAGACCCAGTACTCATTAACCGCATTTAATTATTTTTAAACGGGTTCATTAAACTGATAATCTGATACGCATACCGAAACCTACATTAATTCCACGTGTCGAAAAAAAATCTAATAAAAGATTCATATATTATTCAAAAAATTAAAATTAAAATCGGTTATTACATTATTTTTCAATTTTATTTAAATATATATTTGTCATGACAATGTCTCTAACACTCTTAAAAATAGATGTATTGAATTTGAAAGTGAACATGGCCCACTCCTTAGAATAACGAGTGGTGGTGAGAAGAACAATGGAGTTCCCCTTCAACCTTCCCCAATAAACGACACCGTTCCCTTAATAATTGGTGTTCGTGTTGTTTTCTTTGCCGTTCAATCGGTGACCTTTAAAAAACCTACCCATTGATCGTGACAATTTCATGCCTTTTCTCCCACGGGCAGTTTGCATGCTTATGTACATATTTGTATATACATGTTTATATACACATTCTTGGAAGAACTAAATAATCGATTGTGGGTATTTTGGCTTTCTTTGATTTGAATCTTTGACTTTTGTGTTTTGCATCTAGTACGTTCGGCGTGTAATCGTCGTTAAAAGATTATATGTTATCGTATATGTGTGTGTGTGTGTGTATATATATATACACTATTGGGTCTTAAAGGTTGGTTGTATAAAGTAATGGAGGAAGCTTTATATTTGTAAAGAACAGTATAATTTCTTATATATTATGCCAAGAAATTTGTTGTTTCTCAACTCAATAAAAAAATGAAACCCAGTTGTCAAAGTTCATATATATATATATATGCATACGATCTGATTATTCTAGTTTCCTCCAATTATAGAATCAAGAATCTCATGATTTTCCTGTGTCTTCCAAATCTCAAATTGAAATTATATATGTATGTATGTATATATTTGAACAAAGAATCTACACCCAGCACGTTAGACAAATTAAAATAATACAACACTTTTTACGCATCAAATTTCCACATCGCATGCAAAATCATTCACAGAGAATTAAGAAAAGAACCATTTCCGATCACCCCAACCCCCATGACTCACCGAGTATTTGTTTGTCGGTACAGGAAGAAACAGAGAGAAAGCCAGAGAGTCAAGACAGGATCTCCGTTCTGCAAAACGGGCAATGAGCATGATTCTCCACCCATGGCATCAAACATCGCGAATGGAACCTGTGGGCGCATGACAGGTTCACCAAAGTCTCACCACCTTTGAACTTTTCTAAACAAATGGCGCACTCCTCCTGCTCTTTCGCCTTCCAGCTTATCAGTTTAGGCCAAGTAGACCTTTTCGTACCAGTCTTCTTTAATCCAAACACCTCGGTCTGCAACTCCCTCACCGCCGCCGTGGATCTCCCGTCCGCAACTTTTAACTTCTCATCGATGTTCTTCTTCCTGGAAAAGAGTTCACAAAAGATTTTGGAAAATTAAACGAAACAGACCGATGAACATGTAATTTCAGGAGCCTTTTTTTTTTTCCAGGGTCCACATAATTTGGTCTAAAGTAGAACATGTTAGCAAGGAGTTGGTGGTTATGCTAATATGCGCCGACCTGGAAAGGAGAAGAGAAGGTAGTTTCAGTTTTACGTGTGTTTTGAATTCTGAAATCGAACCTTTTAGGGTCTAATTTTCTCTGTGTCCTCAGCCTTTCGTCCAATCTTTCTTTGGCTTCTCTGGCTATTTCTCCCAGCTTCTCGTCCTGAGAATACGCCTGGTTTGATTTGAGCCTCGGCTGTTTTACACAATCAATCATATTCCATCAATCGATTTCTGAAGCAAGTAGAATCAAAATCGGGAGCGGAGCAAGACGGAGATAGAGAGAAGAAAATTAACAAAGTACCAAGGAAGAAACAGAGCTGTGATGAGTTTCGCGATTACTGCTGTAGAGACAAAAGGAAGGCCTTCTCGTCCAACCATGAGCCGCCAGGGAAGGAGACGAATCAGAACATGCCACGCTCTGATGGAACCGTCTCCTTCGTGCACATTCAACACCAGGTAACATACCAGCCATTTCTATTTATATATGTACGCAAAACCTCAAAACAGGGATGCCTGCGAGAACTGTAAATCTAATCTCCTACCTACAAAATCCTACCTGAAATGAAGAAGAAACAACATAATAATAAGAATCAGAGTTAGAAAGAAAAGGTCCGTAGGTAGATTCTGGATCTGATAAAAGAAGAAAGAGAAGAAACAAAGATTTTAGTTTCACCTATCGGAGTTAGTGGGCAGACAAGACTGGGTCCACGCCATTGGTGATTTCCAAAACCCATCTTCATCAATAATTAAGCTCCAGTTTTCTCTACGAAATTAGACTAGGTCAGCAGAGAAATCAGGTAAGAGAAAATGAGTAGAGAGAAATGAAAGTGAGAAATGACGAGGAAGGGAAACGGAAAGAACTAGGGAAGTTTCATGGAAGGTTGCCATTGTTGGTGCCCACCACCAGAGAACCCGCATCTGCATCCAAATGGATGACACGTGGCAACACCAGATTCCATTTCTTTTTTACGTTACCCTCTGATAATAATCTATTTAATTAACTGAAATAATTAGGTTTGTTAATTTATTAATTTTAATTTTCATAAATAAAATAATTTAATATTACACTAAATATTTAACTATAAATATTTAAATATTGATTCCACTTAATCTAAAAAATAATAATCCAGCATATATAAATATGTACATATACAGAATTTTGAATCAAATAAAAATAAAAATACAACAAAAAATAAGAAAATTTTGAGAAAAAAAAAGGTATTTGCAATTAAATATTTTTTAATTCATATATTTACTAGTGATTTTTTATATATAAATTCACTGTTGTAAAATTAAAGATATAAATGTAGTAAATAGATAAAAAAAAAAAAAAAGAGAAAATTGGTATGTATGTATATATGTATATATATATTGAGGATTTCATAGGTGAAACGGTGCCGTTTGGAGAATGGGGAGTGGACGGTTGGGATGAGGTGAGATGGACGGGTAGGATGAGAGGCGGGTGGGGTATAAATAGGAGAAGAGAAAGAAAAAAAAAAGGAAGAGGAAAGAAAAGAAAGAAAATAGAGAAGAGAGATATCAGGGGGGGAGGAAGAGAAGGTTCGAGAGAGAGAGAGAGAGAGGAGCCAGATTGGAGAGAAATGAGAGAGAGAGGAGCCGGATTGGAGAGAAACGAGAAGAGAGAGAGAAGGAAAGAGGATCGTGACGGTGCGAGCCACGGGAGGAAAAAAGATGGAGATGAGAGGTACGATAAATTTTAAGTTCTTGTATAGATATAGTGTGGCTTTGAATTTGTGATTCTAGATTGAGAAATCTAAGTTTTATTTGGTATATAGAGCAGAAAACTAAGATGTAGGAAACATGCGGGTGTGGATGGTAGGTGAAATCGAGGAGGAGTGAAGGATGTTCACAGAGGAGACCGCAGGAAAAGAGAGAGTGAAGAAGTTGGTGAGCGAGAGAGGTTCGCGAAAGAGTAAGGAGATTCTGTGTAAGAGGAGTGGGAGTAAATGGAGGAGGCCGCGGGAGGAGAGAGTGAGTGAGATCCGTGAGAGCGAGGAGATCATGTGTGTGTACGAGCGTGGTGCATGAAGGAGGCCGCGGGAGGAGAGAGAATAAAGAATGCGGGAGCTGAGTGTTCCGTGAGAGAGATGGGAGTTTGTGATTGTGTGATTGTGAGTCGTGGTACTTTGAGTAGGCCGCAGGAGGAGGGAGAATGAGGAGTTCAGTGCGTGAGGAAATTCGTGTAAAAGGAGAAGTGTGGTGTGGCTGTGGGGAGCGGTAGGCATGGAATGGTTGGAGTGTGTGTATGCTGGAAATTAGGGAGAAGGAAAGGGAGGCATGTAGGGTGTGGGTGTAAGGTATCGAGATAGAGGTGCGTTGGCGTAGTTGTGTGGTGTGAGAGTTTGAGTTGTATATAGGTTGGTATAACTGCTGTAAATTTAGGAATTAGCAAGGGAATATTACCGACGTGTATGTGTTAAATGTTAGTGTGTGTCCTACGGGGAGACGCGTGTAGGTTCGGTATACAGGTTAAGGTATAGGAGAGCTTCAGGACAACATAGTGAAACTAGAATGGGATGGTAATGTTCTTGAGTTGGTAACATTGAGGGGACGCCGATATTGGTTGTCAATACCTAGAAAGAGTAAGTTGATCACCGATAGTGATGATGGTCGGGAGACTCCAACGGGCAAGGGATTGGGTCGCCGATATTGGTGACGGTAGAGAATTATATCTGTGTGTGTGTGTGGCCTGCTAGAGGTCGAGAGAGAGAAGGTTGATTGTTGGTCGCCGATATTAGTGACGGGTGAGAACATTTGTACGACTGGTGTGACGTCGGAAGACGGTCACACTTAGTATGCAATATAACTAAATTATCGGGGTAAGTTAGTTCTGTGTAGTCCCAGGGTTGTATTAAAGTATAGCTTAAGTTGTGTAGAAATGGTATATATAGAAATACTAGGTTTCTTGTTGTTGCATATGATGCCTATAACCATAATTAAATTACCGGGGTAAGTTAGTCATGTGTAGTCCCATGGTGGTATTAAGGTATAGCTTAGGTTGTGTAGATAGAGTACATATAGAAATACTGGATTTCCTGTTGTTGCATATGATGCCTATAACCATAACTAAATTACCGGAGTAAGTTAGTCTTGTATAGTTCCAGGATGGTATTAAGGTATGGTTTAGATTGTATAAATAGAGTACATATAAAAATATTGGGTTTCCTGTTGTTGCATACGATACTTGTGATTTAATTTTTACTGTATTGAGTTATATGTACTCACTTTTTATCATTCACAGATGAAGTAGGGATGGAGCCGGGATCGGAGTTGCTGGTTTCCGAGCCTAGCATATAGCGCAACAGAGCAAGAATTCTTTTTGTGGGCAGAACAGAGTGTGTAAAAATTAGTAGTAGTATAGATAGTGTCTGTTAAAAGTGTACGAGATTGTATTTCTTTGTTATGTATATGTAGGATTGCAGGTTTGTCTTGATTTGGAATAATGGATTGCAGGAAGGTTTCTATCTGTGTGATTGATTTGGAATGAAACTTTCGTATTTTGCAATAAAATTATTTAGATTGCGCCGTTAAAAAAATAAAATTAATTCTGACTATAAATTAAATATATAACTTATAATTAAATTTAGTGTAGTTGAGGTCTTCGTAATGGGCTGAATTTATGGGCTCTTAGTGAATAAACTTGTAGCCGAACAATCCCTAACCATGGGTTTTAATAAATTTTAAAACTTTTTATTTTATAAGTGAAAAATACGTTTACATAATTATATAATTCAAAAGTATAAGTATAGTTATTAAATTGGGTATAAAATGTGAAAATTATAATCTATTGTTTTATATAAAACACTTAAATATAAATCTTAGGTGGAACAAAATAAATTTAGATCAAGCACGAGTAATAATAATATTTTTAAAAAATAAAACAGAAATAACATATTTTAATAAACCACAAATTTCTTATAATAATGTACTCGACTTTAAGATAATAATTAAATTATAGAAAAAATCTTATGCTAAAAATGAATAATTTATTATAATATTTTCGACAAAAATTTTTTAAACATCATTAGAGAGGACATCATTGAAATTTCTTGACCTGTAATACGTATGCGATAAATTTTTTTATTAAAAATATTTGGATGTCTTTAAAAAATTTAAAATTATTGTTTTGAATTATTTTTTAAAATATTAAAATATTATTTAATTTTTAATTTTTTTTAACTATATATATATATATATATATGTACCTATTGCGTGTACTAACTTTAGGGAATTATGTTTTCTTATCCAAAAAACAATTATTCTTTTGCACTTGCAAAGTAAAAGCAACCAAAGAAAAGGAAGAGGAATATTTACTTTCGGATGGGATAGAATGATGATTCATTTTTAAGATAATTTATTTTTTATTTTTTATTTTTCACTCAAACTATATATTAATATAAAAATATAAATAAAATAAAATAAAAAGTGGGTCTAATATTTAAATTTATAAAAAAAAATAAAAAAATTCTCAATATTTAAAATGATAATATTTATTTTATAATTAATTTTTTGTATATTACAATTCTTATATTGGGATTTGTAAATTACCCATAAATCACTATATTTTATAACTAGATAAAAAATAAATAAAATATTGTTTTTTTTTAATTTTATCATGGTAATAATTAATTACATAAATATTAAAAAATGTTACTATAAATGGTATTAATATATTTCTAAAATTTGATAAGCCAAATTTTAGAAAAAAAAAATTGGGTTTTCTTTTTTTCCTTTTTTATTTCGATTGAAATTTTCGAAGGAACAACTTGCAAAAAATATATATATACATATATACATACACACACTTGATTTTATACGTGTGTGCGTGTGTGTGTGTGTGTGTATATATATATGCATATACAGATAATTGGAGAATTTATAGAAACTAACTCGGAATTACCCAAATTCCCCTCTAAATTCGGACTTAACGGAAGCCACTCCGCTCTCCTCTGTTTTCCCACCCACATTTTCCGTCCACACCCTCCCCATTTTCAGTCAATTTACAGCTTTCTTCCTCGCTCTTTATATTCAAACATAACAGAAACCCTCCTTCCTCTCCCTCTTGTTTCAATCTTCTCTGATTTCTCCATCAATGGGGAGCGAACCCAATACTCCCACTTCTCTCAAGAAGAAACTCATCAAGTCCCCTCTATGCATCTCGTGCTGTTTTCGCAGATTCAACAACCGCTACCACCGCCATCACCGCCACCAAGTGCACGACGATAACTTAAATTCCCCGAAATCGCCACAGGGCCTCATTACTCGATCCTCCTCGGCGTCGGGGAAATCGCGCCACCATGAAATGCCGGAACTCAAGGAGAAATGCCGGAATCTGATTTCATGCATCGGCGGAGGTGGCGGAGGAGGTGTTGTGCGACATTCGAGAAGGCACTCCGCGGATTTTCACTACGACGCGTTGAGTTACTCGCTGAATTTCGATCACGGATGCGACGGCGCTTACCTCGACGAATATCCTCTGAGAGATTTCTCCGCCAGGTTGCCTGTCTCCCCGCCGTCTACCGATTCTCCGTCGTCTTCGTCGTCCTCCAGGAGAGAGATCGTGGCTTTCACTTGATCCGGTTTCTTGACTCCGGTTCTTGACTACGGTTTCTCTCCGTACGTTAACGGCGGCTGGTCTTCGGCTTCGGCGATCGAGAGCATCTTGCGGTTACGCCGGTACGTTTCCGTTTCGAATTTCCAAACGGTCAAACGACGATATAACTGAGGCGTGCTTTTTTTTCTTTTGTCGTTTTTCTTGTTTTCTTGTTGCGTTTTAACGTTTTCCGGTTGCGTTTTAACGTTTTCCGGTTGATTAAGGATGAGAATGGAACAGGCTGATAGTAGTTTGGCATATAACCCACAATGGAGCATGAAGAGCAAATCTAAACTTTGGACAAGTTTGTAAATTATTTAATTATATTAATATAATTATATAATTATATTTATATTAAAAATATATTAATCTTTCGAATATAACCCCACAAAATCACCAAAGTGGAAGAGAACCACGAAATATATAAAATTATTATTTTAAAAAAAATATTTATTATTACTTTTATTGTATTTATTTTTATTAAGTTGAAAAAAAGACCATGAACTAACTCTTCTAACTCGAAGTGTAATACCAACCAACTTCTTTCCCTTCTCCAAAATTATTGTTATCATGTGTATGTGTGTGTCTATATATACACGTATATGTGAAATATATGTATAAGTATGGTACCACCAATGAAAAATATTATCTCATACTTAATATTATTTGATAAATAAAATATTAGGAGTGGACAAAAATTTAAAGATTTTAATGTAATTAATTATTTGAAAGGTACGGAACTTAAATGGAAACAAAATCATAAATTAAATGCGAAAGTTTATAATAACGTTAGAGTTTACATTTTTTATATATAAATTAGCATGCACAATAAGATTATAAAAATGTTCGTTTCATAGCGTTTTATAAAAAAAATATAATAACATATGAAAATAGTAAATAAGTGTTGTTGAAAGTTTAATATCCACTAACTCTTGATAGAATCAAGGGAGACGTTTACTCATAGTCCTCTTGCTGATCAGAATCAGAATCTTAATTTTATTGATTTGAAATTGTTAATAGAGGAGGGGGTGAACTACACTAACCAATAAAAATATTACATTACTCACCGATACAGAAACTGAAAGTTAGTAAAAATTATAAAAACAATCAATATAATTCTTAATTTAAGTTAATTCATTTATCATAAGAAAAATAATTTATTGCATACTTATCATTGCGAAAATTTCAAAATCGACCTGTAGAGATAATAACTCAAATAACATTATGATCTCATATTCAAGTGAGTAAGAACAACGACTTTCTTTTTTTTCATTTTGCTTATTGGTCTTCCTAGAGATCTATAAGGGTGTTCTACTACATGTGAATCTAATATCTAAACTTGTCAACTAACCAGCCGTCTTCATACCTCATCCAGTATGAGAGTCAAAAATACTATCTATCGATACCTCATCCGGTATGAGGGTGAATCAAGCCGTTCTCATACCCCATCTGATATGAACGCCAAAAATATCATCCCTCGACACTCCGTCCGATATGATGATGAATCAAGCCATTCCCATACCACGTCCGGTATGAGTGCCAAAAATTTCATCACTCGATACCCCGTCCGGTACGAGATAACATTCACGGTAGAGTTCTCTATGTGTCTGGTTCGTCCACCATCTCTCAATATATCCAATAAGACAATCATTCATTAATTCACATAACCAAACAATTTCTATTTGTATATTAATTTCAAATTTCACAAATCAACCATAAATCATGTAAAATAAGCGATATATGCATCAAAAAAGCACAACTGAATCGTTTAACAATTTCAATATATTATTATGTATTTAAATCTGAAAAAATTAAATAATAAATTAAATATAACAAATAAATAAATAATCGATTCTGACTCTATTAGTGACCTGTAATTATTTTAAAATTTTTTAAATTTTACAAAATACCATATTATTGATTATTAATATTCAATTACATAATAGGGAATAAGGTGAAGAATTCTTACCCGAATCAGTATTCGAAACGTCAAACTTTCTAATGCACCTACTAGCAGTCCCCAGGTTTTTTGAATTTTTCTACGGAGATTAAAACATGTTTCACGTACCCAAAAATATTTAAAAAATTCAAAATCGGTGTTAAAAATCTTTTCTGGCTAATTTTGGAGTTCCGTCATGGTGTACCGTCGTGCTCCGGCGAGGCACCACCGCCCGTGGCGGTGGTTTGCCTCGACCTTGCCGTTTTCGGTCGATTTTGGTCAGTTTTGGCCACCTTTATACATGTCTTTGCGAAAAACCACGTTAGGGGGCTTCTGTTAGCAAAAAAAATTAGAAAATAAAAATTTACTAGTGATGGAATTTTTCGGGTGCGGCGGCTCCGCCGAATCACATTCACAGTTGGAAATTTTTCTTCGATCAATCTGTAGAAAATATAACAGTGAACACAACAGTGAAAAAATTGTATGAAACGGGAAACAAAAAGGCGCTCATCGGAGGAGGTTGCAAGTTTTGCCCACGGCAGCTCCATCGAGCTTTACCCGTGATTTTCTACTCACCCATCGTTTGTTTTGCTCCGATATGGCCACAGGAGTGCTTGGAATCGAATTATGAGCAGACAGGAAATTTTTTATCTTTTTTGGCAGTCGGAAGTCGCTTTAGTGCGGCAGTGGTCGGCAGTCGACTCCCTTCTTCAGTGATTGGTTCTTCTTCTCCAACATGAGGTTGACAGCTAGGGTTGGGTTCAGTGTGATGCGAAATATTTATACACATCTCACGTTAATTTGAGTCGTTCATCGCGTTTGATCTCGACGGTTATATTGCGCCTAAGGAGGAAACGAATCTGTCGTTTATCGCGTTTGATTTCGACCGTTCGATTGTGCCTAAGGGAAAAACAGATCTAGATCATCCACGCGTGTGAGATCGCTTCTGGGTCGTCCAATCGTGGGGCACGCGGATCACCAGTGTGGCCTCCTGCGTGGCATCGAGTCAGTTTGTCTTGCCATGCAGGTTGCTTCGATTCGTCGAGGTTGCTAACTGAACGGTCTTACACGGTCAAATTTTTTTATTTGCATTCTGACTCCTATTTTTCTTTTTTTTTTTCAAAAACATAATCTGAATTCAAAATTTCATCAATTTTTCTCAAAATTCTTTTCAATATCATCTCTAATTTATTTTTTTCCAAAATATAACAAAAGTTTTATTAAATTAATTTATATAATATATTTTTTATGCATATTTAAATTAACAAAATTTATTTCAGACTAATTTTTTGTACCTGGATATTACATAATGATAAAAATAAACATTAAAATATACAAAAATCCCTATATATATATATATATAATTTGTCGGTAAAAAGTATATTGACTAAAAAGGAATCCTTGATCCACTAAAATATTTCTTTAAGGTTGGAGGCCCTACATGATCATAATTAATGGCTTTATAAATATAGTATATTTTAAACAAAAATAATTTATTTAGTAATAACTAACATAACATAAAATTTTATATTTTATTAATATATTATCAACTAACAATTGTTTAATTTATAATATTTAATTTAATAAAAATAAATACTTAATTTTAATTATATATTACTAAGATTATTAACTAACACATATATTTCTACATCATCATTTAGCCACAAATTACATACAATAATCGCATGTTATAATTACAGAACAATAAAACGATAATTAAACAAATAATATAATTTAATACTCGTCAATTAGAAAAGACAAAATCAAGACATTCATTCAAACTAATTAACTGATAGAGATAAAATGGTTAAGTAAACTAATAAGCGAGAAAATAATTAAAAACTAATGAATTAAAGTACATGTAGTAGCAATAAACAAATAAAGCAGTATAACAATTAATAAGCAGTGCAAATAAACTAAGATAATTATACTGATTAGTTACCGGCTCTATGGTAACTTGTATTTAATTAATTAAGGGTTGTCAATATTTAAAACTCGAGATTAATTAGGTGTCCTCAGTTGGCTAAAAATGGAAAAAAATCGAAACTTACCAGCAGGTAGAGTTTTCAATACAGCGGCTCCATCATTCCTCCCTCGCGGTTGGGGTTTTCCTTTGGTTGCTCTGCATTAGATAACACGCCAGGAATTCAATGGTTCGAAAAATAGAAAGGAACAGGAAAGGGATTCGGGCTCACTGGAGGAGTTTTAGGTCTCAGGTGCGGCTGCTCGATCGATTTGCCCTCTGTTTATGGCTTTTCTTTTAGTTTTTCAATGCCGATAAGGGTTTGGAGTTGCTTAGAATCATAAGACGAATCGAAAAGGAAAAAAACTCACATTCTGACCTTGGCGACGAGCTCTGATGCGACGGCAACGACGATTGGTCTTATTCTTTAGCAACTGGTTCACTTTTCGGTTGCCTCTCTTCTTCTTCTTCTTCAATTTCCTCTTGGCGGTTAGAGTTTTTGGGGTCTGAATGGAAAGATTTAAATACCTATCCGCTTTCGATCTGGGGTGTCCGTTTGAAAATGTGTGATCAAATCTCTACCGTTAGATCCATCTTATTTGGGAAACGAATTAAGATTGCACGATCGAATGCATCAGAATTGTTCGATCGCACATGAAAGGGAAATGAATTTGGGTCGTTCATACGCGCGAGAATGAATTCTGACAGTGGGATCAGTTGGCACGCAAATTGCCTACGTGGCTTCTCGCATGGACACATATCCGTGTGTCTGTCACGCAGCGCACGACGACTGGTCGTTCTGTTGACGTGGCGGTCTCATGTGGTCATTTTTTTTTGTACTTTGACCCTAATTTTTCAATATTCTTTTTAAATAGACAATTTTTTATTTTTAGTTTGTCCATAATTTTTGAAAAAAAAAATTTAAATACATACAAAATATATATTTCTTCAAAAAATTAAGAAAAATTAAAATTAAAAAAATTATTATTAACAAAAATGTAATCATCTCGAGTCTCGGACTCAGAGTATTACATATCAGATGTGGATAAAAATTTAAGAATTTTAATGCAATTACTTAAAAAAAATGTAATGATAAAAATAAATATTAAAATGTACAAAAATGTCTTTAAATATATATATATATATATATATAAAATAGACAAATCCAAAATAAAATGTGTCGTTAAAAAGTATACGTACTATAAAGGAATCCTTAATCCACTAAAATATTTCTCTAAGGTTGGAGGCCCTACCATACATGATCATAATTAATGGCTTTATAAATATAATATATTTTAAACAAAAATACTTTACTTTATAATAATAACTAACGTAATATATTAATTTTATATTTTATTAATATATTATCAACTAATAATTTTTTAATTTAATAAAATTAAATATTTAATTTAATTATAATATATTTTTATAAATATATTACGTAATAATTATATTTTTTTAATTAATTAATTAATTAATTTATTTAATAATTAGATGACGGTTGCGCGACATCGAGCCCGTGTCACAAAGTCAAATGTCCCCACCCCGTGCTCCCGATTTTTGGAGAAACCAATTTTCGTTGCGTGACAAATCGAAATTGACGCTTTGGTACTATAAAATCAAATATAAAATAATACCATGCAATATTACGTGTTATGTTAATATTAATTATAATTATATAATTTTATATAATATTATTTATTTATTCGTGCTACTAAAATTAAAATTTCGTATTTACTTACTGTATATATATATATTATATAGATTTATAATATTAAATTGTAAATTATATTTATATTTATAATTTTAATTTAAATTAGGAAATAAAAAAGGAGAAAAAGGTATGTAATAATTAAAATTAGTAATTTCTCAAGTAACGGAGTTACTAATTAGGGGAAATAATTAATTATTTTTTGTGGAGTGAAAATGTGAAATCCCAAAAAAGCCCCCGGAATTAGTAAGAAATTCGGAAATGGCGGTCGCCATCTTTCGTATATTAAAAAAAGGAAGAGCTTCTCTGTACTTCGCAGTCGAGAATGCATGAATCCATCCACGTGCCTTAACCCCTCTCACTTTCTCTGTCCAACCCTCCAATCTCCGTGTACCTTCAAACCTAAGCTAAACCAAGACAACAATCGTGCTGCCGTTTCGAATTTTCCCGAGAATATCAAAACCCAAGCGGTGAAAATCCAGACTGAAAGTTTTCGCCAGAGGAGGAGGAGCAGCAGCAAGGAAAAAAAAAAAAAAAAGGAAAAAAAATCCCACAAACTAAGATTCGAGGAGACAAGTCGAGATTCGAAGATTCTTCTTTAGATACCCAAAAAGCCATGAATCAAGAGCTTTTCAGATAAAACAGCACCGACTCAGCTTAATTCCTGGTCTCGTTTTACCCTCGTTACTTCACTCTGTTTCACCGTTCAAATCTGGTACCTATCTGTTATTATCAATTTAATTCTTAGCTTATTGACTCTGTTTTTTCCGTTTATGGTTTCGTTTAGTCCCAGTCTCACTTGGGTTTTATTCATTTTCTTCTATTAGAAGTGCATCCGAAGCCAGAATATATTTATCATAAGTTATTGCTTTGTTATTTATCCCGGCAAATTTGGTTTACTCGGTTTTCCTTTGATCTAGACTCCTAGTATTGTGCTCCAAATAGTAGATATGGCATTTGATAAAGATCTAAGACCCTTAAACGTATCTAGAACTCTAACTGAGGAGCCCCGCATTGTGGCTGCTACCACCACCGGCCGGAATATTGAAGGGTTTTTTGCCAACCCGGTCCCGGTCCGGGAACAAGGAAGCCCCGGGTCCATTCCCGTTTTTTTACCCGCGCCGGTGTCGGATGCAGGGTTTGTAGGTTTAGGGTACGGGAATCAGGCACCGGCTGTCTCGGCATGGTGCACTCGGGGCCCTGCACCAGTGGGTCATGCAGGGGTAAATCCACTGGTTGGGTTTGGTTATAGTCCCAGTTTAGTCAATAGGGTTGTTAATGCTGTTGATCAGTCGAGCAATGAAATGATGGCCGGGTTTGGTTGTAGTACCAGTATGGGGAATAGGGGTAGTGGTAATGGGAGTGATCAAATCAACAATGATTCAATGAATGCGAGTGCTTATGGTCCCAATTTGGGGAATAGGAGTACTGGAAATTTAGCCGAGCTCACAAGTGAAGAGGGTGGGGATGATTCTGTATCAGGAAAGAAAGTTAAGTTTTTGTGCAGCTTTGGAGGAAGGATTTTGCCTAGACCAAGTGATGGTATGTTGAGGTATGTCGGAGGGCTAACAAGAATCATTAGCGTGAGGAGAGATGTCAGTTTTGATGAGCTTGTACAAAAGATGGTGGATACCTATGGGAATCCTGTGGTTATTAAGTACCAGCTCCCTGATGAGGATCTTGATGCTTTGGTATCAGTTTCATGCCCTGACGATCTTGATAATATGATGGAAGAGTATGAGAAGCTGCTTGCAAGGTCATCTGATGGCTCAGTTAAGTTAAGGTTGTTTTTGTTTTCCTCTTCTGAACTTGATCCTTCAGGCATGGTGCAGTTTGGGGATTTACATGATAGCGGTCAAAGATATGTTGAGGCAGTGAATGGTATTATGGATGGGTTTGTTGGTGGCATCATGAGGAAGGAAAGCATAGCAAGTGCTACTTCAACCCAGAACTCTCATTTTAGTGGGGCAGAGGTTGTTGACGGCTCAGGTCCTGGGCAAGGTGATTTTGCTGGGATTTCATCACCTAAGGAGATTGTAGCCACTTCTCTTGACGCTCCTCTGAAAGCAGTGTCTATGGGGCCAAACTCTTCTATTTATGCAGATGGTTCTGGTTTTCCTACGGGAATTCCAACGTTTAAGACTGATCCTCCTCAGACCTTATTGTCTCCGCCTGAGGTTGAATCAGAGAGGCCAGTGCCTCTAAATGTACAGCAGCAGCACTTGGGATTTGATTTTCAGCAACATGGAGTAGCACCGCCTGCAACTTACGTGCAGCCTTATGTTGATCCTCGGCAAGAAGTTCCAAACCAAGCAGATTATCTGCATCTTCCTTCCCAAATGGGATTTCCAAATCCTCAAATTTTGGGTAATGCTGGTTCAACATTCACCCAAGCTCAGTTTCGTGAGAATGCTATTGGAGTTGCCCCCCCTCATTTTATTCCTGCTGTTCCCATGACAGTGACTGCCCCCACTTCTCATGCTGGTAGAAGGCCTGTGGTGGTTCAACCATTGGTGCAACCTCAACAAACTCTGTTAGAGCGATATCCTGATGAAAGTACTCTTCATTCAAGGGTTCTCCAGCTTCCTGTTGACCACAACTATATATATCAGTCCCAGGTGCCAACTACAGTGGTTGGAGCAGGTTATAGCTGGCATCAACCTTTGCCGTCTGATCGTGTTGTCTTCTCTAATGGATTGACACCTCATCAGCAGGTAAATTTTCCCGAGAAAATACAAAGGTTAGATGACTGTCTTTTGTGTCAAAAAGCATTGCCTCATGCACATTCTGATACTATAGTACCAGAACAAAGAGACAGCGGTTTGAGCCCTATGTCTGATTCTGGTTCAGGAGCCTCACTGTATCACAGTTTCCGTGTAGAAGATGGCACGAAAATCCGACCCCTAAACAAGGTTATAGGGACTGGACCATTGGGAGAAGGTATTATTGAACAGGGAGCTCCGGCTCAGTCAAGGGTTCTTACTCATTTGGATCATCCAGCTGGGGTGCCTCAGTCTGAAGCAACTGTTTTCTCCCGTAATCTGGAGGCACAACAAGAAAAGGAGAGAAGTGCCCAACAAAGGATGGATAATTTTGAACGTCCAGCTACTCATGGTGCGACAGGGTTGGTTTGTGATCTACAATCACCTTATGGTGTCTTCATGGGTCCTATCCCTGAGTCTCCCCAAAAAGCTGCTGTGCAGCCACAACTTGTACCCACTCAATACCAGGTTAAGAATGAACATATGCTCAACAAACATCTCTACAATGATGTTCCTCAGATTGGTGGTTTGCACGTTCAGGCTTCCGAATCATTGATTCGAGAGGCTCAGAAAGAATATTCAGTTAAAATCCCAGTTGTCCCAAAAGAAGATAATCAAGATGCCTCTACATCCTATGGTCATCTGAGGCCAGTTGATGGGATGATGCAGACTCTCCAGATATCTTCTTCTGAAATACATGTAACCAATGGACAGAATAAGTCACCAGTTGATCGAACTGGAAAGGAAGAAATATTGGATAACAAACACCAGCAAGTTGCAGGGAGAGAGATGCTTTTAGATAATACATTTTCCAAGCCTCCAGGGGTTATTGACATAAATCACATTAAACCAATTGAATTGCTGCCCTCTTCCTCAACAGTAGTTAATTATGTGCACAATTCTCGACCCGCAGAAACCTATGAGGTATCGCATTCTCATGTTTTGGATAATCCTGGTTTATATCAAGAATCAAAGGTTGGAGATTATCACTTGGATTCTGGTGATGTTTCTTGTGGCAGAGTTGCATATTCTGTAAGTGATCCGGCTTATTCGACTGCTAAAGTCCCTGCCATTGTTGATTGGAAGGATGATGTCTCATGGTCACAGCCAGAGGTTATCTTTGCTGATGCTGAAGCTGTTCCCCTGAGTGGTAGCAGTGTATCTTCTTTATCACCACCTACTAGGTCAGGAGAAGTTCAGGATTCCTCAAATTCACTGTTTAGCAACCAGGATCCTTGGAATTTGCGCCATGGTACTCATTTTCCTCCTCCTAGACCTAACAAAATTCAAATGAAAAAAGAGGTACTTCCTGCTAAAGATCACATTGTTGAGAACCATTTAGCCAAGGGAGGGGAATCAAATACAGAGATACAATTGAAGGATGGAATTCAACAACTACTGAGCAATTCAAATAAGGACTGCAACTCAGAGCAAGCATGGTCTGCCAAAGGTGAGATTTTCTTAGATGGTGAACAGTGCAGCCATTCATCTATTTCTTTTCTGTGGGGTGTTTGTTCGTATTCTTATTTGCTTTTTCCCCAATCTGTTAAAGACTCAGCAGAAGAACTCATCAAACAAGAACTTCAGGCTGTTGCTGAGGGTGTAGCTGCTTCTGTTTTCCAGTCCTCTATCGCTTCCAGTTCTGACTTGCCAGCTCAGATAAATGATTCTGTTCATGAATCCAATCAAGAGAAAGAAATTTCAAATAATGATCTAGAAAAACAACCTAGAAATAAAATTGAGGTGGTTACTCTACCATGTTTGTTACGAATCTGTTTGTTTTCTGTTTGTCTTTCCCCCCCTCCTTCAGTGTATGCTTTTACTGAACTGTTTCTATTCTATGGTTGCTTCAATTTTTATCTGTCAGGAGATTAGGACCAAACTTCCAGTAAGGGCTAACATTGGTTTTCCTGTTTCAAATGGTGTTGGTCGTCTGCAGGTTGATTTTACTATTTTCTTTCCATGTAGAGATTTCTGTGTATAACACACAAACCTGAGCCATATCTGTATGCATGCACATACACACACTTTCTGTATGTTTACAATGAATTCTTGCCCTTCAATTTAGCCATAACTTTTTATTGACAGATTATAAAAAGTTGTGATCTTGAAGAAATGCGAGAATTAGGTTCAGGCACCTTTGGTACAGTTTATCATGGAAAATGGAGGGGTACAGATGTTGCAATTAAACGGATTAACGATAGATGTTTTGCTGGGAAGCCTTCCGAGCAAGAGAGAATGGTTTGTTTTCATTCATGCATCGAATGTTGATATTCTATTTATGGCTTAAAAACGTACCAAACTTATAATTTCATGGTGTGTGTTTGTGTGCACACTAGCAGATAGATGATTTCTGGAACGAGGCAATTAAGCTTGCTGACTTGCACCATCCAAATGTTGTTGCTTTCTATGGTGTTGTTCTTGATGGTCCTGGAGGCTCTGTGGCAACAGTAACAGAATTCATGGTTAATGGTTCTTTAAGAAATGCTTTACAAAAGAGTGAGAGGTACCTTATCATTTCAATTTTGATCGTTTTTCTGCTAAATACCTTCATCTTACTAAGTCATGTTTTGATAGCATATGCCTAAAAATGTTCATTTTGATGATAAAACAATATTTACCTTATTGCAATTGTCATTTACCAGGAATCTTGATAAGCGCAAACGTTTGTTGATTGCGATGGATGTTGCTTTTGGAATGGAGTATTTGCATGGGAAGAATATTGTACACTTTGATTTGAAAAGTGACAACTTACTCGTCAATCTTCGGGACCCTCACCGCCCAATATGCAAGGTTATTACTTAGGGCTGAACTCTATTTACATTCTGCTTTGCCACGGATTTTGGGTGGAAAGTCTTTTGATGTGAAATACCAAAGTTTCAAGGGCATCATTCTTAAGAAGGATGCATTTTCTTGGATATCCTGTTCAGACAATTTAATGGTGATAGAAAGAATATTCCTTACTTGTAAGAAAGCTAAAGATAACAATGAAGTAGATTATCTTGGTTTAGCCACGAATCCGAAACTTGAGGGAGATTGTGGACATATTGAAGCTGATCTGTGCTTTCTAGCGTTTGTGACTTTTTTGTGCTGATTATTAACTATGAGTCATAGAGGCTAGCCTTAAGGTTTATGATGGCTTTTTTAGATGGTTCTGGACATCATAAAGGTGTCTATGACGTAGGAACTGCAACTTCTAGGGGAACTTCACTGCTGCGGACTTTCCATGAATGGCCCTTGATAAGAAACTACCACAGTCTCTTCTAAGAAATAACAATTTATGTTAGCTTTTGAATAAAACTGAAAGAAACCTTCAATGACTGAAATGTACATTTAGTTATTGTTGTTATGACATAATAATTGAAGCATCATCTCTACAAAAATGTTATGCTTATGGTGTGATATTGAAATTTTTTTATACAGAGGTTGATGTATTGATCATTTCTAACTGGAATATCAAATTTAATCTTCTTCAATGTATGTCACTGTTATTCACAGTTTCGATTAACTGTGAACAACATCAGCAAAAGAAGAAAAAAGAAAGTCTTTTGTTCGGGCAGAAATAACATTCATCAAACTGAGTTTTCCCATAATAAGTCTTCCATTTTGTCTGCCCTTTTTTGTCTTGGGGTGCTCCAGGGATGAGTTTTTCTTCTCTTGTTAACCTTACAGAAAAAGAAAAGCAATAAAAAGAAAGACAAAGAGGAAAAGATGATGAGACTTTAAAAGTGCTGAGAATCTGTTAAATGTTCTACTAGTTAGGAAGAGGAAGTCCTGGTTTCTTCTCCTTCCATTTTCCTTTTAGAGATGCACTTGTCATTTCTGCTTGTGGTTTCAGGTTGGTGATTTGGGCCTATCAAAGGTTAAATGCCAGACGTTAATCTCTGGGGGTGTGCGAGGAACCCTTCCATGGATGGCACCAGAACTTCTAAACGGAAGCAGTAGCCTCGTCTCTGAGAAGGTTTTTCATCCTTTCTTCGACCATAAATCCCTTTTATCCTGTCCTCATGCATCTTTAAATCCAATTTGTGTTTATTTAGGTGGATGTATTTTCATTTGGTATTGTGATGTGGGAACTTCTTACTGGGGAGGAACCATACGCAGACTTGCATTATGGAGCTATTATCGGTAACATTCCTCTTGGCCCTTATCTCATTTTGTTGACCATGTTGAGCATAGAATTCGTATTGCTGATTAGTGGCCTGATATATTCATTCAGGCGGTATTGTCAGTAATACATTGCGGCCACCAGTTCCAGAATCTTGTGATCCAGGATGGAGATCACTGATGGAGAGATGTTGGTCATCCGAACCGTCAGAAAGACCAAGCTTCACCGAGATTGCAAACGAGTTGCGCTCTATTGGAGCAAAGATTCCTTCCAAAGGACAGAGTGGAACACAATCTCAGGTTCAAAAATAATTTGAGAGACTGCTTGCATTTCTTTGTTCATAAACTCTTCGATCATCGGTAAATTTATAGGAAAGGAATTTCTTGTACTTAATTTTGCCTCAATGTAACACAACATCACTGCCAATGTTATTGGACAGAACTTGATAGTTAATAAAACTTTATATGCCTTTCAGTTCTTTGATATGTTTCTCTGTTGCTGAAATCATATATATATATATATATATATATTTAACTAGGGATTTATGGTTGAGAATAGGCAGTGAATGCTCCAGTTAGATTTTGCTCTTGTGATGGTGATGTTCAGGTGTGTATAAACTTAGTGATGTGATAATATTGATTTATTTTTTACTTGTGATTGAATGGGCTGTATTTTCTTTCCTTTATATGTTATATATATATATATATATGATATTATTAGAAGGTTATATCATCTATATTTCATTATTTTTTTATAAAAAAAATTTAAACAATCTATGGTACTAGTATTAGACTTGTTTACCCATTAGGCCAACATTTTAAAAACGGCGTAGTATTACAATTTATTATTATTTATTTATTTATTTATTTTGCAATTAACCCTTTATTACTAATATGGTTGCTCCACAAAGAACAACCAAGTTTGAATTTAATATTTTATTTTTTCATAATATTCTGAACCAAATAATTCTTAGTTCAATTTTTTTTTGATTATATCTTACCTTTTACTGAACTTTAATTCATACATTTTTTAAAAAATTACAATGATTTATTTTAAGATATCTTGCATTTTAATATTAAATTCATCTACACCAGTGGCTACTTGAAAATCAAGTTCTTGACATGAGAGAGCAGTAAAATTTATATGAACATGATGGTATGAGATTTGATGTAAAATCAAGTCCCCTGCTTTGGCTGGGATGGTTACTTGCTGCTATTTGGATGGACATGGTATGAGTTTTGATGTAAAACAGTAAAAATTTGTACTTCATTTAGTACGTGAAGGTTATACTAGATTACTCGGAATTCATCGTATTTGTACATAAACTTCTATCATTCTATAACAATTCAATAACTTTACATAATAAGTGATTACCACACAAAATCACTAAATTACTCTGAAATCTTAGAAAATTACTAGCAAAACATCATCTTTCTGAAGCATCATTAAGTTTTTCCAAATCCGAGATCTGCAGATTCTTGTCAGGGCATTATCGGCTACAGTTTTCATCAGCTCACCATTTGCGTTTGCTCTTCAAAGCGGACGATGAGGTGCTATGCCAATTTCTTTTTCTTTGATTGATGAACCAGTTATTTATCTGCTTCAATTGCAACCCTGTTTCCTGGACCAGCTTTGCTTTGTCTTCCTCCTAACACAAGGTTTTGGAAAAAGCAATTGAGAGGTTTTGAGAGGTAGTTGGAAAATTGCATGAAACTGAGAGTTACATAAGAGGTAATTCAGTGACACTTACTGTTGGGTATGGCCATTTGGAATGTGATTGCCACCAAGCTTTCAAGAGGGAGGTAGTGTCTCCGGGCAATTTTCCTGCTCGTCTCTTTCGCAATATTTCTTCTCTAACATCCACGATCTTCTCCTTGTAACCCTAGAAAGTCAAGAGTCGATTAGTTACAGGATATGTGTCTACTAATGTATAAAGCAATACATTGAGCTCTTTCTTGTCACTCAAGTTTTTGACACATAGTATCAGAGTCAAAGGTTTAACGATGTAAAACGTTAACTGCCACTAGTATCAATGTATAAATGAAAAATTGGACTTTTTTCTACTAATTTAAATTTTTAGGATAATTGTCTATTTTTTAACTGATTGGTTGGTAACTATTTTCATTCATTTATATAAGAATATAAATTTGAGTCAAACTGTGTTTCTGTATGTATTTTTTTTTAAAAATTAATTGTGTTGTTTTCTCGTTAGAAAGATGATTACGTTCTTATTGGCATAAGTGCCACTAAATTATTAAAATATATGAATTTTTATTTTTTTGTACCTGCTTCAGTTCATGCTTTAGTTCTTCCCTAACACGCTCCATCAAGGACCTCTCACTCTCGGTAGGAACGAGTGGACCAAATCCCATGGTATCAAGGCCATCGACGCTCCCTTCAAACAAATTGGCATCGCTGTCGACATGCTCATCATCATCTGACATTGTTGCACCCGTGCCTTCACCGGGAGGAACACCTGTTTGGACGAAGACTCATATCTGATTTGCTTAGCAACCAGAAGCTTAACTGCATAGATTGATATCAAAGACAGAAGGAAACCAAAGGGAAAAAAGAATGTGGAAGATGAAATTTTAAACCATGCAAACAAATCTGTTATGAAAGCAACCGGTTAAGCTTTGCAGAGATTGCTCGAGATCCCAACAAGCCATTACAGCTTCCATCGCATGAACCCGAACATGCTGTTGCAGTTGGTCTTTAAAGGAACAGAGCAACAGAATGTAATGTGTCTACATCAGAAAGAAAGAAAAATGGAAGGGGAAAAGAAGAAGATACTCAGATGAAAAATGAGAAAGATATCGTATATAAAATATCAGCTTAAGCAGGAACAATTAGAAAACTCCAAAATGATAAAATATTCTTTAGTTGAGGTTTAATCTTAACAATAGAATAAATGTATATACGATCAAAGAAAAGTCCACTCAGAACAAGTCGGGATTAAGCTTTAAAATTAAGTTTCTGTTTAGTTAATCAATTTCTATGTTTCATTTTCACACTAATTTTGGTACTCATGATATTATATGCTTGTTTTCTAGTTCCAGGTGTTTAAGAATTTCACAAATTTCCGTTTCTTTACCTCTTTCGAATGCAGTAATTCAAGAATTACTGCTTACCATCTTCTGAAAAAGTCATCACTTTGCAAATTAACACAGACCATCTTCTTTCCTCTGCTCGCTCTTCATTATTTCGTTCTCAATGCCTATAATACCCACTTTCAAAGTTCCAAACCCAATTATGCAGATCCAGAAGTTTAAAGTTCATATTTTCTTCTCCAAACCCGACTATGAAAAACCATAGGTTTTAAGTTTGATAATGTCTTTCCCTTCTATATGTTCACTCCCATAAAAGGCAACTAAAAAAAAAAAAAGAAAAACCTATATAGTAATTCAACACAAAGGATACTCTCAACCTCGCGCCAAATATCTGAACATATGTTGTTCGAATCATATCCTCAAAGCTTTGTCTACATTATGGGAAACACTGTCGAGCTTGCAGGATCTGTTTGACAGGATAATACTCCTGCTACACTAAAACAACAAGCTTAACTAAGTAAAGCACAAATTCCTCTTTACATTCAGATAAACATATGTCCTTCTCTAATGATCTTCATGCATTATCATGTTAATGCATACAATGCTATCCATCAAGAGAGAATCTATTTTTATCAGAGGTAGCAGATAATAAATCTCAGGCCACAATCTACGAAAAATGATTGACGTCGAAGACGACCTCACTGCCATAAACTCACGATGACAATCCTAACTTATGTCTATACTTTTCTATTTTAGTTTTTTTTAGCAGAAAGGGTGTCATTCACCATATCTCACCGAGCAATCTTCAGAATTTTGATTCCGAAGTGATTATCTACGCTCTTTTAATAATTATTTACTCCCTCAAAAATCAATTTCCATATATGATCTAAAGCTTTTACATGTTGAGGAAGCCAAGTTGAAAGGGCATTGTAGTAGGATCCATTGATGAACTACTTCCAAAAGCAGTTTCATGCACTATAAAAAACCTATATATACATAAGCACCATTCCTGCCTTCGATGTAGATACACTGCAAGTACATAATCCATGCATGATTCGTTTTCTTTATATATAAAACATGCTACTCGAAGATACTTGATGCCGGTTGATCAAGCCGGAACAAATTCTAACCCAAACCAAGGAATCAACCAACTAGCAAGTTGGAAAAAAGAAAGAACATGTTGATAAAATTAATCAACATAAGATTCTTTAAAGCACTTGGAAAGTTCAATTATTTAGTGCATTGAACAGCATGATTCTTCTACTAGCTGCTGCAGCCATGCCATTTTTTATCAAAAACACATAAGCCCGTGACTGTTATCAACTCATTAGCCTTTTTCTCAAATCAGCTTTAATGTCAGACGTGAAAAAAAACACCCTCTTTCTTCATCTCTCTCAATTGACCAGATTGAGACCCAGATATGGAGGAAAGTGGTTTTTACTGTTCTCGTTCTGGAGGTTCATCAAATACTATTATTAAGTCAATGAAGCCAGATTAAACCCATTTTAAAAATAAACCCAGAAAGAAAAACAGAGAAATCGATTCTAAAAACAGAGATTTTGACATTAAAGAAATGAACTATATGATTCTAAATTTCTAACCATGAACTGATCAAGCTGGTCCTTGTCATCATCCAGGCGTCCATCACCAGCTACGTAGTACTTAGCCACCACCTCCTGCGACTGCGCCAACTGGGTATCAATCCTCGGCAGCTGGTCAACTGGCGTGGCGATCCTCAAACACGCCACGTGTGCAGACAGCAACTGTCCGTACAAAGGATGCCCTAGTATGGCCGCTTTGCATCTCGCGCTCTCCCAGCTGTTATCATTATCATCCCCACCACAATCTATCAACTCCTTGTCGCCATTTCCATTCTCTGAACTGTTACTGCAAGTGGGTGCTGAAAAGGTGTCGTTTTGCAAATGAACGAAGCTCTGATGCCGCTGCTGCTGCTGCAAAATCGCGTTGTTGAGCCACGCAGGACCGCCGGCGGCGGAGGAGAACGGCGGCGGGGTCGGAGCTTGGTCGATGACGAGTCTTTGCATGTGCTTGGTTTGGTCCGCGAAAATGTCGTTAAAACCTACCTCTCCGTCGTGGTAAGCCATTTTGGGTAATCAGTTAGCTCTTTAATTAAGCACTTAAAGAGGAAGAAGTGCTTTTTTGGGAAAAGAAGTGAAAAAGAAAAAGCGGTTTTAAGAGTTGAGAGGGAAACACTTTGCTGGGGCAGAAGCTGCTTATTGATATATAGTTGGGGGATCGTGAAGAAGAGATTTTGGAGGGTAATTCATCCGAGGCATGTTGGATGATCTAACGGTAAAGAGAAGTGCCACGTGTAAAATTTGGAGGTAAAAAATGATGGTACGTGGTGCAAGTAAATTACTTCCAAATACACTAATTTTTTTAATAAAAAAAAGTACATCCAAATTTTAATAATTTATAACTATTCTAATTAAAAAAATATAAATATTATAAAATATTTTTTTAATTTAAAAATATAATAAATTTATTAAAATTTAATTTATATAATTTTATTAAAATATTAAGAAACTAATAATTATAAATTATTTTAAATTTAATTAAATATTTTAAAATATTAAGTCTGTTTGCGGTTAAGGTTCTGAATAGAATCATCTGTTAGGAATCGATTCAGATCAATGTTTACTCTAATTTTGTTCAAACTATTAAATTTCGTTTGATTAAAAATTGAACGGTTCAAATTCAGTATGTTTACCGAAAAAAAAAAAAAAATTATTGTACAGATTTTTTAGCTAACCATATTTTTTCGAAACCTCTTGAATTGCACTCCCACAACCTACTTCTCGCCGATCTTGTTCGACTCACTAGTGACGACTTAGTCGGTGTGTCATAACTTAGACTGTGTATGACCTAAGCTTGTATATTTTTCATTATATAAAAAAAATATTAATTAGATATGATACAGTAAAAAAAAGAAGAAGTAATTATTCTGTAGAAAAAGGGTTACTATTAACGAAGCACCTCCGGCGCATGTTATCAAAACTCATGACAAGGACATCGCTTACGTGTCAATCTCACGTTTCATGGACCACTTCGAAGAATGGAACGACCAACAAATCAGGTCCGTAGAAACATATTAGTATTCACCGAAAGACAACTTCATGAAACTGTTAGATTTAATAAAAAATATATATATATTTTACCAATTAATTTTCCGAAAATATAAAATAATACTTTTTTTTTATTCCTAAATTATACATTATGTAGGTTCAATGTTTTCTACACTTTAAGAGTTATAATTTATTTTAAAATTATTAATATACTAAATTTAAATTTTTTAAAAATTAAATATTTTACTATTAGAATAATATTGCATTTATAAATTTTACTAAATTTAATTATATTTTTGAACAAAAAAAAATATTACGTAACAATTAAAATTTTTTTAATTAGAATAATCATAAAAATTTAATAAAATAATTTTTTTAATTAAAAAATTCCAAAATTTAGGTATGTTAATTTCCTTTAATTTTACTAACTTATACCTCTTAATTTAAAAAAAAAAAGAATATGGGAAATTAATTTTTCCTTAAATAAACATATATATATATATATACATATACATATATATATATATGTTAAGAGTTTAGAGACATGGCGATGTTCCTCTGACAAATGCAGAGAGACACGTGTCTGAAAATAATAAGGTGGTTGATTTGATACGAAGAGCAGGGGAAAATTAAAGCATGTTTCAACATTTCAAGGTAAAAGTCAGATTTTGTCCCTTGTCTTCTTCTTCTTCACTCTTTGATATTTTTGTTTGGCAATTTTGGTTTTCATGGCATCTTTCTCCACTATGATCTTTTAGTTCCCATACAATCCATGGCATTTCTGTGAGTTTCACAAAGAGAGCTCTTACCCTACAAATAAAACTACTTACTTATAAATTTGTTTCGGGTCTAGAGTAATTTTAGATTATTGTATTTTGTATTCGAAGTGAGCTCGATTTTAACAAAACTCAATCGAAATGTGTGAGTTTCACAAAGAGAGCTTACACCGTACAACTAAAACTACTTACTTATAAATTTGTTTCAGGTCTAGGTTAGTTTTAGATTATTGTATTTTGTATTCGAAGTGAACTCGATTTTAACAAAACTCAATCGAAAACCAATCGTATAGTAACCATCTTTTTTTTTTTAAAAAAAAAAGATGACCCGAAAGTCGAATAGAATAGTGTTAATCGGATTTGATTTGAATGAACCCGATTTAATCCGAACTTATAAATTTGTAGGACCTCTAAGTACATCCATAACCAAATCGAATAATACCTTGAAAAAAAAAAGAACCAAGACTTAAAAAAAAAACTGAGTTTTGTTGTGCAATATGTGTGTATGTATCTTTGCAAAGACACAAACAATAAAATTACATATTGCTGGTGCTGTATATATATATTATACGGTAGAGGAGAGTCGTGCATCGGATAACTAGACATAATGTAACCCCATTATTGATGAAACCAGTGTCTTCTTCTTCAAAAATAAACATTGTTGACCGTACCATACCCACAAGTAGTTGGCATTTTTCTAGGCCTCGTTTGGATGACAATAATGCTTTGTACAGAATGCGTTAAGTGGTCCTAGATTCTTTTCATCATTTAATCCAATATTATCATTCATGATATTTTTTTTTTGTTATAATTTAATATTTCATACTTATATATATATATATATAGAGCAATAGAATTAGTACCCATTGAAGTAAATAGTGGCGTGTACATTTTTTTTTTTCACTGAATCTAAGAGACAACAATAACTAGCAGCCAAGAAATTTACATCATTTGCAGTCTGCTCATCAACTGGCCTTGCAAGGACGATAACTATTCAGGACCCATCAGACTTCTTTTTTTCACAAAAGTAAAAATACAGAAATCAAATGCAGAGAGAGTACTTTAAAGCCATTTATGCTCTCAGAAGTACACAATAATTTCTGAATGGAAAGTACGAGCGCACGTTGCCATGTTGGTCAGATTCTTAGTTTCACCTCTGTGAAAGTTCAAACTCAAAAATGAAATTTCAACCATGTCAAGGTGATAGGATTAAGAACACTTTACCTAATCAGCTTCACTCCAAATGATCTTCAAGTATAGTCCTCACAGTTCTTCTGGGTCTATAGTTTCAGTACGGTAGGTGTAGGAAAATGATCTTTAAGTATGGTCCTGAAGTTCTTCTGGGTCTACAGTTTCAGTATGGTAGGTGTAGGAAAATGTGCATTTTCTAGGAATTCAATGACAATAATAATTTCGATACACATTTCAAAGAGTGATCTCAGTTAAATACTATCAACATGCACAGATATACAATCTATGTACTGATTTCACGGTATGTGTCCAGAGTACATTACTATCTTTCCTAAATACATTGACGAAGGTTTTGGGATCGTGTTATCGATGGAAGAGCGATAACATATATAATAACGTAAAAGTACGAATCTCTCAGAATACTTGCGTACGAATTAAGAGAGAATGAAAATGGTGTATTATGTAAAAGCACATTATATTGGAATTTTTGATACATTTTACCTTTTCTTGGCTAAATTGGAGATCATACCTTTCTTCTCCTTCTGGCCAAGTTCGAGTGTAGGATCAATTTGAACGGAAATGATAGCTTGGGCTTGAGCATGTTTGTTGGCCACCCTATAGGAGAAAATGTTAAATGAACTCAAGAAATAAATAATTCTGCTCAATTGCAGTATATTCTAATCCCTTTCACATTGAGCTTCATACAAAACCCTTTTTGAGGAGGAGCAAGTTATGTAGAAGAGCTAAGATATTATTATACATACACATGAATAGCACAGAGCCTGAATAAATCAATTATATGTTTAAGGGAGACTAGGAGGGGAAAGGGAAGGTTTTGTGACTTTGAGCTCTCCACAGTCACTAATATAAACAGTTTTCAGAGGCCTGTTCCATATGGTACGGGCATTCTGGGCTCTCTCGTCTCCAAGAAACTCTGCCAAATCGTTGAATTGACGAATCCTTTCTGATGGTTTGTAGGTGGGAATTGAAGCTATGGCTGTCACAACATCCAACCCTGAAATTCAATTCGAATTAGAGGTGAGCGATACAGTCTATGCTAGTAATAACCGTTTCACCTTCTCTTCCTTCTTGTGCACAGACTCATTATACATTCTTGTTCATGTAGATCAGGTGGGGGCAACAGGGTTTAAAATTCCATGCCCCCTTCTGATTTCTGAACCAGCAAGCTATGATAATAATGACAGTTTTGAGCTTTGTAGATTTGATTAGTCGACAGTAGAAGCACAAGAAATTTAAAAATTTGGGTTAGATCCCAAATCATAATTTTTATGAGCATAATTGAAAAGTCAAACCATTGTAAGGTTCTCACTCTAGGTTCTTTCCACAATAAACATTTGATTCTAGTTTTTCCCTGTTCTATCCAAGAGATGTCTCTTTCTCAAGAATCCAAAAGCCTGTAATACCAATTATCCAACATGAAACTTAATGGTGTTCACAATACGCTTGTAACACACAAACAAAAGGATTCAAAAGTTATTGCATATCTATATGTTAATCTTTGAAATTTAGATGTGAACAAAAAGCAGATCAGTAAGGAATTCTGTAATTCTTTTGGAACTCATTTGCCCAAACATAGCCAATAGTTTTTCATTAAACACATAAGAGGTGCTAGAAAATATTACTTCATAACTGACCATAAGAAACTTCAAATAGACTTGAGTTAGAATAATTATGCATTGAAGCCTATTACAATGTCCAGTTAACACCGCAATATTGAGAAATAAATTCGTTATCAAACAAATTGAACTTGTTTAACCAGATACACTCTCAAGCCTCAACACCACAAACTAAGGTCATGATTGGAACAAATGAACTCCATTTTGAAGGAATTTGAAATATAACCCACCTAAAATCTTTTAGAAGTTCGATTTTATCATCTTTTATATCATAAATGACATCAATGTAAATTTTCAAATAAATTCCACAAATGAAGTTCATTGGCTCCAAAACTAGCCTAAACGATTTTCACTTTGGCTGTCAAGTACCATCAAGAACAAAATACAGCAGAAGACCAGAGTAACTTTAGTTCTGGAAAGAAAGAAAATCAGTTTACCATACAGATGTTCTTTCAGTCTAAAAGTTTATGCATAACCTAACTGGGGGTACTGTGCATACAGTATCTGAAACTAAGAATTGGGAAATTTACCTTCAAGGACGGTGCCGAAGACAATGTTCTTGCTATCGAGCTGGGGGCAGGGGCCAGGTCCAGTGGTGATCAAAAACTCAACATTCCTATAATTAGGATCGAGCCTAATGTCTTCGTCATCGTCGTTCTCCGACAAGCAAAGCGAAACGACGCCGGGCCTGGAATGCGTAAGCAAGAAGGCCTTGGAATCAACAGTCTCGGTGTTGCGAGGGAGGTCGAGCGAGGGAAGATGGACCTCGCCTTTCTCCTTGCGGCCTTGACGGCCGGCCAGGAAGAATTGGCCGGGGAATATCTTGTGGACAAGAGTGTTCTTGTAGGATGAAGAGGTGCACATGAGCTTGAAGGTGGAGACGGTGAGAGGAACAAGGTGACCGTAGAGGCCAAGAACAAGACGGCCTAAGGGAGTAGGCTCGGAACAGAGAGGGGAGGGGAGGTTGGAGTCCGAAAGGGTGCGAAAGTAGGTAGGGCAGATGGAGAAGTCCATGAAGATTCGATCGGTGATGGTGGTATCAATAGATGGAGAGGCGGAGGAGGTGAGGGGGCTGAGGGTAGTGGAGAGGAGGAGAGTCCGGCGGCTGATGGCGGAGGAGGAGACATGGTTGTGGAAGGTAAGGGAAGGGGGAGTAACGGGAATCAGGGAGGAGGCCATGGAGATGGAGACGGGGAGGACATGGCTGGTAAGGGATGAGCCAGGAGGGAGGAGGGAGGGAGTGCGAACGGGAAGTTGTGATTGGTCGGTGATTAGTGGGTCCCACTCCACCCGCTAATTGGTACTGTGTTGCCATTCATAACCGTTGGATTAGAGAAAAACAATCAAAGCCGTCCAAAATATGATTTTAAAAATATTTAAAATATGGTTATATATATACAAGTTTTTTAAAATTTAAACTGCATATTCGTTTCTCCCCCGCCGAACACCATTTCTCTCAGAATCCATCCCGAGAAACCGTCCAGCAGGCACCTGATTGTCTTCCAACCGTGCTTGCTTTTCGGTTAGTTAAACAGAGATTGTAAGAAAAGATACAAATTTCGGAAAATATTTGCTGCGGTGAGACGATTTCTCAGCTGCCAAACAAAAATTACAAGCAAATTTTATATGCTTAGTTGTATCTGGTTTCTCTCATGTTGTGATTTTACGACCGTAAACTATAGCGTGATTTTTAAATAATTTCTACTTTTGACGGATTTTCTTTCTATCGATTTGACAGAGCTTGTTGATGCCATTCTTCGAGTGGAGCACGGTCTTCGATTCCGCGCGCGTTTTTTCTTTTTCCGAGAGGTACACGTCCTTCTGCAGTGCTTACACATATACGTATTATATAGACGCGCGCGCGATACTGCAATAGTCATCATGTGAATATAATAAACACAGGAACAGAGTACACGAGTGGCTAATGTAAAACTTTAGGTATAAATTGAAGTCTCGATTTTCGTTGTATTCATGGTAGTGTCCACAAATTATTATTGGATTCTTTTAGTCGTATGAGCTGAGACTAAATAAGCTAATTAGAGGGACTTCATGGTTACTTAAAGAAATGTGCTTGAAGTACTGAATGTTTTAGTAATAGGGTTCTTATAAAGTTGCCAAGGTAGCATCTAAGGTTTCATGTGCTGCACACGTTAGGTATTTGGAATTGAAAGAGGAATCGGATTGAAATGATCTCACGAGCTTGTCAATGTAACTTTTAAATATTAGTATCTTGGGTAGCATGCAAATTATATTTATCGTTAGAGAGACCAAGAGACTCGTTGCCTCATGGGAACAAAGGCAGCAGTCTAGTTTGGCTTTGCTTGGAATTTATAGCAAGCTAGGATTTTATTGTTTTTTACACCTGAATAAATGTTTCTTAAATCGGCTTGTCAAAAGGTAATTCCAATTTTGTTTTTACTTGTGAGGTCGGTGATTATTTCAGTTGAATAGAAAGTTTAAGTGTAACATTGCTAGTTACAAAGCTTCTCCCAAACATGAAACCCTTCAAGGATCAAGCAATAGTGGAGCTTCATACTTCTAAAATTTAAAAAAGCAACTTTAATTCAACCTCAATTTTGATGGCTTTCTGCGGGATCAAATGTCTTAGTTCCAAATTCCACGTGGGTTTCTTTCAATTTAAATAAATGTTGCATTTTAACATTGTTTAGGGATCCTATGTGTGTGATTTGGTGAATGGTGAAATTTGGGTTTGGCTGGAAAATAAATATTCATACAGGCATTTTGGTGTTGAGTAATAGTATAATCTTCTGCAACTATGGATCTAGAAAATTCTTGGTGGAAAAAAAATGTAATGACAATAGATGAGTTATATCCACTTCACACTGGAGCATATTTTTATGTCCTATTAAGAGCCAGGTTTAGGAATCCAACAGGTCAGAGTGAACTGATTGACATAACCTAAGCACTTATTCTTGAGAACTGATCCATTAAGATGCATGTCTACCAGTGATGCAAGTGCTGCAATATTTTTGGGGTTTAGTCTGCTTAAGCTGCTTTATTCATGCACAGTGGCAGGTAAACAATGTTCCGACAGATAGAAGGAATATTCTTGAGTCCATTTGATGAAACAAAACCAGGAAAGGTGTTGGATATCAACCTAACATTGAAATATTCGGACCCTAGAAATCTGAAGACTTGAAGAAGCAAAAATTTTTCTCTTGATTTTTCTTCTCTCTTTATTTATAAAGGTAGGCATGATGTTATATGGGACTGAGCTTAATATGATGCTATGTAGAATTCCTTTCAACATTATTATTATCTTGACATCAAATGCATCTGGTATAGAAATAGCGAAAAACATATATAGCAGTTGCTTCTCTGTATTTACTGTGTGTCTCTAACTTGGATTTGTCAAGTCTTCCACAAACTTCTGTCCTCTGCTTGGTAAGGGACCCTTGTTATCCTCTCTTTGCTTGATTGATAAAATACTGAGAGGAGAAGATTGACAAAAGAACTTCAAAGCTTTTATAGATAAAGAACCTCCATCCTGTGATTGTTTCTTGAGGAACAAAGTGTTCCTTTGTTGAGAACAAACATTTTGGCAAATGCTTTGCAGCTTGTGTAATGCACAACTGCAGTTGCGGTGATATGGCCTCCGCTCAATATCCAAGTTTTGCAATGGAATGCTTACAGCAATGACACACCGAAGCATCATCTCCACTGCTTCACTTTTGAAGTTTTCCTTTCCTGTGTCTGTGGATCTTTTTATGTTATTGGAGTGGATTGGTTTTATATAATGATTTGAAATGTTGAGAGCTGGTATTCTATGTTTACTGCATATAGAGTAGGGTAGCAGATTTCCTAGAGGAAGAATTTGGAAGTTGCCTATAGAAGAAAATATTGTATAGCTACTTTCTTATAGAATAAAAGTTACAACAGGTCCAGACAATTCTTCAGAGCAGTTTAGAATTATGGTAAACATATATTTCAAGGGGAACTTTCCAATCGTGGCCTAATTCTTGGAAACATGGATAAAGAGCCAACCTAGGAACAGAGGATGCTGACTTAGCTTGTCTTGTTTTGCTTTGACTTTGGAATTCATTATAGATGGAGAGTCTTGAGTGTTGTTTTCTTCTGAACAATGTTTAATTGACTCGTTAGAATTGATATTCTCATTTATAATTATTTGTAATGTAGGTGACTTTCAAATGCAAGAACTTAATTCAAGTATATCATCCGCTAAAGCAAATGTTTCACCAGTAATTTTTCTTTCATGTTCTAGCATGACATCACTTAAAGGGAATGTTTCATTTGTCACTTCTTTGCATATGTATTTACTTTAATATTGTCTCTTCTTTTACTGATTGAAACCATTGTATCTTGGATTCCTATTGTATCTCGAGTCCTTTTTTTTTTTTTTGAGTAGACAATTGTATCTTGATTTCCAATGTGAAGAATGTTTTGTTAAATCCAACGAGTGCCAATATATTGTCTTTCTGTTTTAAAGATGTTATATATGGCCCACCGAATGGTCAAATGTGGATTTCAATTGTATCCTGATACCGGATGTGAAGAATGTTTCCTTAAATCTAGATGAGTGCCAATATATTTTCTTTGTTTTTTAAGATGTTATATATGGCCCACTGAATGGTGAAATATAGAATTGAATTCTAAAATAGGCATTTTGTAATGGGGAAAACATTCATTACCTGGCATTAGCAACTTTGGCAGAAGAGACAAATGGTGATAAACCATGTACTATTTTTTATTCAATAATGTAATGTACTTTATTACCTGCTAAGTTTTGGAATCTAGGTCATGAATTATGTAAAAATTCTATTTTTTGTAGAACAAGAAATAATGTTAAGAGAAAAGGAGAATATACACAAAGCAGGGAAGAATAAAATATCCTCCCAGAAAACAATTTTTGTGTGCTGGAAGTTTTAACAGGCCTAGCAACTCAGGAAGAAGGAAAAAGAACAAACAAGGAAAGTGTCTTCTTAACTTGCTGGTTTGGCGGGGGTGGGGGGTTGAAAACTTGGTCTCTGCAGATACAACCTGCACGTTCAGACAGATGAACTGGAGTAAATATATAGGAAATATTAAAAGAATACAAGCTGTGTCCTTTCTTTGGCTCCTCCGTTTTTCATGGAATTAGGTGACAGGAAATCTTTATTCCACACTTGGAAGGTACTCATTCACAAATTTTTTGGTTTGCATTACTCTGTTTCTACAATTTTTTTATGGTTTTAAATGCTAAGGTCCTCTATAAACCCGGATAGAAAGTCAATGAAACTTTTGTATTTTCAATTTGTACTTTGTAAACAAATAAGTTGGACACATCATTTCAGGATCAGACATTGCTGGCTCCAGACCTCATATTTTGTTCAATGGTCCTTTTTACAACGAAGAAGATCTCAGGGACATTTTAATATTCTGGCTGATGCCTTCTTGTAAATTCTCCCTTATTCACTTGGGTGTCAACCCTTTGATGCCTTTTGTCTATGGTATCTTCTTTACACTCAAAAAAAAGATACGGCACATTACATTAAGTATACAGCTTTTGAGGTTTCATTGCTTTATGCTTTTGACTGTCCACGTATAATGTTTAATGGTTCTACCGTACATATAAAAAATCATTGGAGTGAGAAAGGTCAAGATGATAACTTTCAGAATCAATCAGTATATGATTTACTCTCGAAATGGGGAAAATTGGGATTTCCACCTTATGTCTTTTGTACTTATATGTCGATTTCTTGCTAAAGAAACAATGTCCTTGTCAAATCTTTGAATTGTACGGTTGGATGCCATGTGATGTTTTAGACACACCTACCTATCTTCTTGTGTTGTTTACTAGGTGCATTGTTCAACTGATGAAATGGGACGGCAAGGAATAGAGGGAGAAAAGCGAGACTGCCATTGTCTTCAGATGGATAGTCTTGGATGTGCTTTGATATTGATGAACATGATTTTGTTCCCACATAATATTTGTCTGCTTTGAAACTATGCTTTCATAAGAGACTTGACCCTGCCCAACTGACTTCTTTCCATCCTGGCTTTTGCTTTTATTCACTTCTGTCACATTGTTCTTTTATGAAGGGCAATTTGGGGTTGTCAATTTATGGGAAATGATGAAAGTTATTACTGTCACAAGACCTTTCTATTTCTTAATATGTTCATTCTTCTTTCGGTATGTTCTCTGAAATTCTATAGAATGGGATCTAGTCATTTACCAATGGCGTAAGTTTTAAATTGACAGATATCAAAGAGAAAACGGAGTAGTGTATGGCAAAAATTTGCCTGGCTGCCCATTTGAGTATTATGTACGCCTTCAATATGTGCATCTATAAACTAGATTATACACTCAAGTTCAACATTTGCATCTCTACTTGTCTGGAGATGATATCAGAAGCTGATTGCCATTTTGACAGATCTTCTTTTTTTCTTCCAGATATACCATTTCATAAAACATAGTCGGCTAATTTTACAGAATGCTTCATTTATGTAATGTAGCACTATTGACTTCAAATCTCCAGACTCCAAAAGCTGTAACTCTACAGCTTACTGATACAGGCCAGGTAATCTCAGAGCCATGGAACTAATATACTTGTTCTAGCTTTGAGGCAATGCTACTAGAGTCTAGTGTGATGCGAACAATTCTCATTTCCATCTTGTATTATTTATTTTACCTAGTTTACCATTTTTGGTGCGTGATAATTCTTAGTTTAGGAAAACTTATGCTCTCCCCAAGTTTTCACTGGATAGATTGATGACAGCCAGCTAGATGCCTTTGCTCCACTCATACCAAATCAAGGATATGAAATTGTCATAGCCAATGTTTTTGCCTTTTCCTTTTAGATTTTGTAACTTAAAATGCAAAAGTTGTATGGAGGCTGGTGTCAGTCATAATTCCGTTGATGCATTATTCAGAGATTTTGTGTGGGCAACTAACTGGTCTAATGGGATATTGGGAAGTTGCTGTGCTGAAAACTGACCACTTCAGGTTTTTGTTAATCTGCATCAGGCAATCTTTTGACAAAAATTTGAAATAAACCAATAAAATTCATGGGGCAACCTGCTATTGGAGCGGTTAATAATTTCTCCCTCACTAATCTATTTTACTTGAATACTTGTGTTCCTTGGGTTCTGGGAAGACATATGGCAAAACGATCCTAAATTAGTTTGCTGCATTGCCCTTGCAAACTCTAAAATCACAATGGGGAGATGGACAAAATTTTAACTTGATTGATTACTTGTACGTCTAGCATTACCAAAAAGAAAATGATAGCAATAAAAAGTTACCTCGAGCATTCCTATATTTACTGGAATGGAGCCAGAATAAATTTTGCTTTTGGTAATGATCATGGTGAATTCATTTAACTCGAGTTGAGGAGCAATCGAGATGAAAGAAATATAAGTAACAAAAAAGAAGAAGAAGAAGAAGAAGAAGAAGATACAAGAGTCTATAAATTCCTAACCTGTATCTATTTGGCTTTATTAAGCCAACGTATTTATCTCATCTATGTGATGAAACAGTTGCCTCTTCTCTGCATCTACTTGGTGATTCATTGAGAACAGAAGATTGAAGAGAGAACTGGGAAGCTGATAGAGACAAGGAACAATTGATCCAGCCCTGTTTCTTAGGGAATGTTATATTCCTTTTCTGGAAACAAACGTTTGGATATACGCCTTTCAAATTATGCAGTGCACAGCCGCAATTTCGATGGTATGGCCTTCGCTCAATCTCTATTTCATGTATTCCTAAGCTTCCGTTAAAGACACACCGGAGCATCATGTCTGCTGCTCCAGTGGCCATTGTCTCTTCTCTCCTCTCCTCTCCTCTCTTTCCCTGTGTAAACTTGCTATAGGTGTGGATCTGTAGATGGGTTTAGTTAATGTATTATTCTACATGGTTTTGCAGGGTTTATATAGAGCAGGGAAGCAGCACTGAGGTTTTATTACGTGTGGCAGGAATTCTACTCACAACTACTTTGTGTTAGTCCGGAGCTTCCTCCGAGGATCTCAAGAAAGCTTTGGTGTGTAAGATTCTTGCTAGACTAAGAAAAATATGTTTTTCTAGGAAAGTCCATTTCTATATAGTGCCTAAGTTTTACATTTAGAAAGATCAGAGAGTGGCTTGGCTTGAAAAACAATGTTTTTCTTTTTTTTCCCTTTTCTTTTGGAAGTTGCGGTAAAAAATGAGCTTTTTGGCATAGTTTTTTCCAGGAAAGCATTTTTTGTTAACAAAGTTACTAGAAAGGACCAAAAACAGCCTTGTTTCTTTTGCTTTCGCTTGGCGATTTCCCCAATGCAATGAGGATCTAGTTTCTATTTCTAAGTCTGACTTAACCGGTGGAAGCTAAATCCCAAGTTTTCCTTCTTTTTTTTAGTTCTTTCTCTTTTTTTTTTGGCTAGAATAGTAGGATAGTGATGGTGGTGTCCTGCCTTTTTTATCTTTCTACTTGCCAGCAACATCTATTACCTTATTCAAATGTGATCCTGGTTCCTCCATTCCTTGTGAAACCCAGTGAATATCTGCCAATTACTCTTCCAAATTCTGCGAGTAAAGATAATGATAAGATGCCAGTTCATTCGGATATTTCAATCAGGAATATTTCTTTTTATTTTTTATTTTTTTAACTTCTTTATAAATCATAGCTATAAAACTCCCTTCATCTAAACATTGATATTTTCTAAAAAGCACTTGAATTCCTTTTCTTCTCTTTTCCCATAAAATCTCATGGAGACAAAACGATAGAGTTCATCGTGGTTGTGTATGCTTTCCATCGAGCTGTTGCTGCTATACTTTTATCAAATGATATTTGGCTGATATGGTAGCCAAACTCTCTTTTCACTCATTTAGAGAGGGGGAAGTAAGAGGGGAGAGAAGGTAACAAAGGCTATTTGATACTCTTTAAACTTACGCTTGTGAGCACCATGACTTAAATTTCTTTTCCCTCATAATTTATTAAGGATTAACCATTAGACTCGAGATTTTTTTGTTGTTTTTGAGATTGACCTCTTATATCATATTTTTAGCGTATATTTACAATGCACTTAGTTATTCTATATAATTTTAGTATTACATTATATTTTTAGATTATGTTTAGAATGCATCTGGATGTTCTATATAATTTGTATACTTACTTACATAAAAATTCACATTTTTAAGATTCATTGGTTCAATTGTAATTTCACCAAAATTTCAGGGACATTTATGTAATTTAGCACTTCTTCACTAAAATATTTAATATTATTTTTCAGTTTAGAAAATTAATTAGTTAATAAAATATTATTTGTGTGCATTGAATAGGTAACCGACCACTTGACCAACAGCCTGGACTAGATAGAAAGTAAGGTATGTGCATCACATGTTACTCTGCCTTTTCTGGGAAACACAGTTTCTGATTTTTAATTTTCTGCATTTTCCAATTCTGGGTTTAATTAGAGTTCGAGAAAATTCACTCTTAATAACTTAAATTTCTCGTAGGATTAGTAAGTTCTATTTCTTAACGGGAGAAGGGATATAACTCAGCGATAGAGTATCAATTTTACATGGTGAAAATTATCGGTTCGAATCTGATTATTCTTAAACTCAATGAATGTGAGTTTTTCTATTTTAATTTGCTCATTTGCCATGATCGAATAAGAATGGACAAGAGGCTCGTGGGATTGACGTAAAGGGGTAAGGATAGCTATATTTTTGGGAGCGAACTCTAGATAAATATGAAGCGTATAGATACAAATTATGCCTTAGAATGAAAGACAATTTCGAATCAACTTTATCTACGAACAAGAAACCTATAAATAATGCAACTATGAATCTCATGGAAAGTTCGATCCTGGCTCAGGATGAACGCTGGCGGCATGCTTAACACATGCAAGTCGGACGGGGAGTGGTGTACTTGTTCTTGAGAGAAATTTAAAAAATATATATAATTATTCATATATAAAATTCAAATAATACATTATTAATAATTTAAATTTAAAATTTTAAATTATGATGGCGATGTATAATTTTGATCAAAATTTCAATCTCTTTAATAAAAATTCAAATGTTTTAAATAAATAATTTATTTAATCATGGCTTGTTTGCTTGTGTGATTTTGTCATGTATAATGCTGTCAAAGAATTCAGAGCACAAATACAACTTGAATACTCAATTTGAATTCTTGAAATTTACTTCACGAGTGTATTACAACAATATACCCTTAGCTTTCTTTCACACACAGACATATATATATATATATATATATATAAGACATGAGCTTAAATTCTACAGGCAGGAGCACTAGGAAGAGGAAGAAGAGACTGAGAGAGGTTACTGTTATTATTAACATGGTTAAACATGATAAATTACCAGATACAAATGCCAGATCTGATTACTTATTAGGCCATTTATCCCTTTCACGATATATATATATATATATATAGAGAGAGAGACAGAGTTTTAATGGCCCTGTAAAAATCAAATTGGCAAATCAAGAAAACTTGGAACAGTACAAAATTTTTTCATCCTCCCAGTCTCAACTGGTCTTTGACATAAATAAACTCAAATCTAACCCAACCAAAAGAAAAAAAAAAAAGAAATTAACCCAAAGTTAATATATATTCAAGATGAATAAGTATATCCCACATATATATATATATATGTATTCAAACCTTGAAAGAAACACGATTACTATAATATTGATCTTCATCATCCTCCAGCTCGCTACCCCACCCCAGTTGAGACGACGACGTCGTCGTCGTCGTCGTCCTCCCTGCTGCCGCTCCAAACGCCGGAGAACAAGACGGCGACGAGCTGTTAGAATTACAAGCGGCGGCCGCGGCCAACACCAAGCAACCTTCACTCCAGGACCTCCTCACAGGGTACGAGACGTTCTTGGTCTTGGACCTGGAATGAGGGCAGTTGGAATTCCCCGGACGAGATTTATTATGGAGCGCACAGCTGCAGTTCCGATGATAAGGCCGGCGTTCGACGGCGGAGTCGCAGCCGGAGATGCACCCCTCGTAGATGCACCGGAAAAGTCCGTCGGCTGCAGCTCCGGTGGCCATGTTCCTTGGGACCCAGATGGAATTTACCGGCGCCGGTAAATGGGTGTCTGCGGATCTTGATTTATGAGTGAATCTGAGAGGGGGTTCAAGGAACAAAGAGGCGTCGAGGAAGGAGAGTTAGTGGCGGATATATAATGGAGGAGGAGAAATGGTTTTTGTTGGGGAGCGGGGGAATCGGCAATCGCGTGGCACGAGCTTTGGAAGAGCCGTGTCCTATGGGCTTGTCTTCCACTTCAGACTTTTACACGTCAATTAGGCTTCGTTTATTTAGGCCGTGTTTCGAGTTTCTTTCTATTATTTTTATATATATAGATATATAATTTTAAGTCGTTATAATATACAAAATTTTTATATTTACTTCTTTTGTGTGTTTGTCTGCATATATATATATATATATATATAAAATATTAGTAGCCTAGAGGGTACATGATCGTTGGCATGATGCTCTTGAATAGTTTCGCAATTGTAAGTCTCCAATATATATATATATATAATATAAATATATAGATGGCATATAAAATTTTAGATTTTTTTCCTTTTTGTGTATATAATATGAATATATACACACACACACACACACACACACATATATATATATATATATAAAGTTACGTAATCATTTGTGATATTTCCTTACGTTTCGATAGTAATAATGATTTCTATGGTAAAAAAAAAAGTTGAATGAAGATTATTAATTTAATTAATTTAAACTCTAATTATACCCACCTTAATTAACATACATCATTACGAAAATAAAAAAAGTAATGCTCGATCCCCATGTGTATGGGGCAAGATTTACAGTCATGTGATTATATTTGCATGATATATATATATATATATTATATAGATATGTGTATAATAATATGTCGGTCGAATTCTTGTATTAACTAAACTTATATGCACTACGAACAAGGGCTCATGTGTTACTTTGTGGAGTTCATACGCACAAAATTACAAATATACATATACATATATATATATATATATATTGCTTTATGGAGGTGTAGGCACTTACTAGCAATATTTTGTACATCGGTTCCCTCGAAAGCAAAGAGTTTTTTAAAGTTCAAATTTTGTAGGGAGTGTTTGGAACTTATTGACTCATATTGTACGGTCTTCCCAAGTTCTTGTGATTAGCTGCTTAGTTCTATGGAGTCGTATATATATATATATATGTATATATTATATTATATACAAATGTACGTATATAACTAGGATATTCTTGGGAAGGCTGAATCGAGTTATCTAGGGTGGTGGATTTTAATTACTTCGTATGATGGGTGCAATTCATAGAAAGAAATTATTTACTTACACTATTGCCTCAAAAGAAGAATATGCATATGCATATATATATATATATATATGTATTTATACCTCTTTGTTCTGTATATATGGAAATATTGGCACCCAAAAATGGAAATGATCTTATCTCAACTTAAGAGTTGTAGACTCAACCATAGCATATATATACACCTAATATACATCATCCACACCCACATAGACAGACCCATATGTACATGCATTACTAATATATATATATATATATATTGGAAGAGAGATTGTAGTTAGCAAAAGGGTATTAATAAAGGAAAAAAGGGATGGATGAGTCCCACAAAATTTGGACAGCTTAAGTTGATAGTTTTAAAATCATAAACTAATTAAATTGGGTTATGGAGTTTGGTACAAAAGGCAGCTTGACTAAAATATACCAGGAAGAAATGGGCTGTCATCACTTTTCTTTTAAATCAAAAGTTTCCATACGTATCTCCTCCATCTATATATATATATATTATATTTATATATAAGCTGAGTATGATGAAATAGGAATAAAAAATTTAATTTATTAATGTATTAATGATATTATACTAATAAAGTTTAAGTTAAATTTTAACAGAGTATCTTATATTTTTAAAACATAAAAATATTTTATAATAATTACATAATATCAACGGTATAATATAAATATTCTAGCCAAAATTAATGGTTAGGAGTAAAATTTCGAGTTAGATGGTTCATTCTTAGAAGCAGAGCAGTTGATTGAACATTTAGGAATAAAATACTATTTTGATATAGGTTCCGAAAGCGGTACCAAATCAAAACAAACTCTGAATATTAAATATGATCTTAACGTAATATGGGTTAAGGTCGGTCAGTGACACGATGGAGAATAAACTTTATCGTCGAGAGGAAAACAGTCCGGATTACTAACTAAGACCCTTAAATGACCGTTCAGTGATATAAGAGGTAGGAGTATACAGTCAAAAGATTTGTCTAGAAATGAACCCTACATATATATATATATATATAATTAAGAGAAAATTTCTTAATGTTCAAAACTCAAGTTGAAGTAATTAAACATATATATATATATATATGAGCTAATGTTCATTAATGGAGAAGTAAGTGTTTAACTTGGTCACACCAAATTATACGAACACGTTAACACATTAATCGATTTCTTGTTAGATTGCATGGAAAATTTAAAGACCAAGTAAATTTTCTCACCTACTTTTTTTACATTAATCCTTTATAAATTATTATTTTTCATAAGCCTTTATTAAATTAATTACTTAACTTGTTTTGCTAATATAAGGTGGCAACCCAATGGGTTAGAATTTCAATTTGATTACTTGTCTTTCTTCTTCTTTATATATATATATGTATATGTATATGTATATTATATATACCTATGCATATATGTCTATACTTGTATATAAATATCTAAATGTGGGATCACCATAATGCTAATTTAGTAGTTAAGTGAAAATCTTGAATTTTATTGAAAATATATAATTATTATTACGTGTCGCGAGTGTATTAGATTTAAAACTTAATGTATTAGTATATCGTAGTTTTACGGTAACTAAATTTAGAATTTTTTTTAATGAATAATTATGATTTTCGTTAAAAAAAATATTAAGCAATATATATTTTGAATGGCTTAAAGAATTATTTATGTTAGAATAAATTTATAATTTGTATTAAATTCACTTATATATTTTAATTGAAAAAACTATAAAATATAAAGTAATTTTTTGTAAATTTAAATATAAATTGTATTACCATCTAGTTACAATAAATTGAAATAAATACAATTTTAAAAAATTATATATAAAACTTTTGAATTTGTTCCATAAATTAGCCTTAGACAAGGTTCAATATTGGGCCGGGCCGGGAATATGGGCCGCAGACCCATGGTCTTCCGACCCAGTTGACGACTTTGGTATCCAGATTTTCTTACGTCATCATCAAAGGCCACCGTTGGTTGGCCGCGGATCGAAGAATCCATCGGACGGTCCAGACAATCTTACCGTACGGAGGGTTGGGAGGTTAGTAAGAGTCAGAGACCGATTAGAGAGAGAGAGATCAAAACAGTCTCTCAGGCTGTCAGCAGTGAGGGCAAAGCCATGGGCGGGGGTAACAGGAGAAGACCACCCGCCGGCAAATCAAAGAAAGTGAACAGGGGATCTAAGCCACATCCTAAATCGTCGTCTTCATCGGCGGCTCGAACCAGAAATTCTCTTTTTGTGGAAGGAGGTTTCTTGTCTGATTGGAAGCTCGACTCTTCGTCGCCCGTCCCGGTTAGAGGTAATCAACGATATGGTTTCAAGAGTGATCATGTAGTTTTCGCTTTGCTTAATTCGTCTCAGTTTCATTTATTTTTGTTGGTATGATTTTGCTTATTTTCTTAGTCTTCTGAGCAACTAAATGGAATTTTACCCCGCGGGCTCACGATGAGTTTGGTTCCTATGTTTGATCACAAGTGATCATATAGTTTCCTATGTTTGATCACAATGAATTGCAGGAAGGAATTCCAATAGAAACCATAATTCGGGGTCGAAATCTGATTCAGCAAAAGCTTCAGCTTCCAAAACTGGACCAAGGAAATCTAATGGAAATACTTTTGGGTATAGATACCCTTCTGTTAATAGTCAGGTACTTTGATTTTTTTTTTTTTTTTACCGAAAAGTTCAATTCTAAAAATTTGGTTTAATTGCTTAAAGTAACTATTATCTATTTTCTGAAACGAAAATTGACATTTCTGAGGTAAATGACAAGCTCGTTGTTATCTAAGTGCTTAAGTATATTGGATGAAGTTCATCGTTTTCTGAAGTGACTTTTTAGTTAGATTGAAATGCCTTCTAGCTTGATAAGTGCTGAATGCTTCTGCTTTCTGCTCTGCAACCTGAAGAAATGTAATGATTCCCTTTTAAGCTTCATTTCCGTATCTGTCAAATTAAACAGGATAATCAAAATTATTTTTGTCTCCAACAATTTTCGGTGCATTGCTGATTATTTTCCTTTGTTATCTGGTTGCAAATAACATAGAAGTTGTAAAGATCAATTGAGCAATTTGAATTCCAATTCACTTTGAATTAAATTGTCCCCTGGCTTTTCTTTTCTGCAGGAGGGTTTGCCCCAAGAAAAGTGTGGAGGGAATGATGATGGAGGTGATAATATGAAAGAGAAACATCCTATTATTTTATTAGGTTCTAAGGAGACTCAAATTGTTGCTTACCTAGATGAAACACCGCCTTCAAGGGCTAAGGATGTAAATTATACTTATGAATACAGTTCAGATTTTGTGCTAGGTGATGTCTCACATAGAGGTTTGGGATTCTTCAATGATGAGACAAGTCCAGATGGTATGGGATCCTCTTCCAAGCAAATGGCAGAGCAAGATGGCTTCTCTTCTGCTTCATTTTCTTCTGAGAATGAGAGGGATGTGGATGAGGGTAGTAACTGTGAGGAAGGCGTGGTTGTGGAAGAAATGATGGCTGAGAATTTATCTCCCAAAAAGAATTCAGGATTTTTATCCATCGGAGGCATGAAATTATACACGCAGGATATATCTGATGGAGAAAGTGATGATGATGATGTTGATATTGATCCTGATGATAACGAGTCAGTAGATGATGAAAGCTCAGAATCATCTCAACCAAGGGAAGTGATTGGATTATCTGAAATTGATAGCTCCGAAGACATATCGGATAGTGATTTAGATATTGATGATGAGGTGGCAGAAGATTACCTGCGGGGAATTGGCGGGAGCAGCAATGTCGTGGATACCAAGTGGTTGTTGGAGCAGGCTCTAGATGAATCAGATGATGATAGTTCATCTGATAATTCTTTTGATGAAACTGTAGAGAAGTTGGGTGGAATTGCTCTTCAAGATGCTTCTAGGGAATATGGTATGAAGAAGTCACGCTTGAGGAGAAATAACACAGGAACTGATAGAAATTTTTGGTCACCGGCCTTTGATGACCATATGCTTGTGAAGGACTCAAGAACTCTTTCTGGGAAGAAGAAGCATGTTTCCCGGCTTCCTCAATCATGGCTTTTAGAGGCACAAAAGAGTAAAACTTCCAGAAGGTTTCCTGGTACAAAGTGTAGTTACAAGTATTTGTTTCTTTTTAATTTGAAAGACTAATTCATTCATATTAAGTGCATTTCTTATTTGTTAGGAATCTGATGTTAGTATTGAGGTCTGAATTTTAAGTTTGAGCAAGGAATGGCTTTTATCAGATAGGAAGCAGACTTGTACTGTTGTTTGCTTCTCTTCCTCATTGGCTGCTTCTCTTGTTTGTATATACTTTTGGCAGGCCTCTATAATAAATGATAACTTGTTTTACCTCGTAAGGTAAAAAAAAAAAAAAAAAAGAGAAAACTTGGTTTTGTAGACATGGCATTGATATCTGCTTTTATGATATTGCCTTTTGTTAAAACAGCTGGATCATATATGGTCAGTGGTTAGCTACATGGTTCGTGGTTTTGTGCATTTACTATTATCTACATGCTTGGAGTGTTTTTGCTCAGTGGTTTTGCTTTTTAGTACGATGAGTTAAAAGTTGGCATTTAGAGTTAACAAAATGAAAGTACACTACAGTACAAGGCATGCAAAGGATCTAGACTTTTGTTGCTTAGATTAATTAATTTAAAAAATCTTTTAGTCTCAAATATATCTGAAGTTTTGAGATTACAACAAGTTGCTCGAAACATGCATGGACCTATGCTTAACACATGTTAAATACCATATAAACATATCAGCTCTTTCCTTCATTATAAATTGATTGGAACAAAGGAGATATTGGATGCAATGTTTTCCTTAATGTTCCATGAGAAATCTATGCTACAATAATGATATCTAGATTCTACTGAATTTAGGATCCATTCATGCTGAATTTTGAATAACACCACGAAAAAGGAAAATTAATTGGGCAGCAAGTTACTGACAGATATCCTGATTTTTTTTTTCAATGTAATTTTTCTCATGCAAAATTTTTTATTTCTGTTGTTTACTCCCTGCAAATAAACATGCCGGCTTCAAGTTATTTTTATATTCGTCTAATGCACTTACCATTCAGGTGCCAAAAAGAAACAACGTAAAGAAATGATTGCGGTCAAGCGTCGGGAGAGAATGTTGCGCCGTGGTGTTGATCTTGAACAAATAAATTTGGTAAAAATCAGGGTCTTTACTGGTCTTTCATTTCCTTTCTGTTTTTAGATGAAAAGTATAAGAGGTAACAATTCACAAGGGTGGGTGGTTGCCTTTGGGACTAAAATTTGTTTTTTCATTACTTTTTGATAAGCCATTTATTTTAGAAATGCTTTTGGAAGATAGTAAAGAAATAGGGTATCATCCTTGAGAAGTATTGACAATAGGGTCAATGAAGTGTGTACGCTTCTTTCGGTGGTCAGATTACTTTGGAAGTAGTAATGACAAATGGAGTAACGGTACGGTGACAGAAAATGCGCATTTTGAAAATAATGAAAAAAGTTTTGTGTTTATTCTTTTCTCATCGAAATAGTTGGGAACAACAGTATGCGATCTTATTGGAAGCCGTGTAAGGCCATGATTGGCTTAGCATGCAATGCTGTTCAGAAACAGTCATATTGAACAGTAGAGTATAATTTTTGGTCATCTCTCTGTGTCTCTCTCTGTTTATTTAAATGAATAATTAGAGGTTCTAAGTAATTGTTTTCTTTTGCCTCAAAAATTGGGAAGAGAAAGACCAATGATTTAGCATATCAATTGAAGGTCAGAGAGGTTCATTATATTGAATAATTTCCATGTACTTAATTTCATAAGAATGACAATAATTTGGGCACTGTTATCAACATTTATATATATATTTTTAGGGCTTTTGGAGGAGTGACAATCCTATGTTGTTAAAAAGACTAAAGTTACAAGCAAATAGAATAATAACAGTGTCTTATATGTTTCTTTAAAGCAATTTACTTCACTTTGATGGTTTTGTAGTAAAAGCTAACTAGTGAGGAATTTTATACTTTTAGGGTTGGTATTTAAACTTCTTGTAGATTCTCAATCAGATAGAGGTGCAGCTTAAAAACGGTACCTAGATGCTCTATTTCATTTAGTGCCTGGGAAACATCAGGTTTACGAGGCTGATATTTATAAAGACTCATCTAGCATTTATAAACTGAATTTAAGATTGAATATTTGAAGTATAGCAGCCTGAGTCAGTAAGTCAATTCTTCAACAAGAACTAATTTCTGCATGGTTTTGTAATACAGAAGTTGGAGCAGATTGTTTTGGATGAAGTTGATATGTACTGTTTCCAACCTATGCATCACCGGGATTGTTCCCAGGTACATAATTCTTATTTTCCTTTTCATTCTCTCTGTTAATAACTACCTTATGTTCTCTCCCCTGTCAGTTTCATTATTTATTTTTTCGTTTGGGCTGGCATGAGTACTTTTCTTGGCCTATGAAATATAAGAATGTTAGCCTTTGAAGTTTTTTGGACGAATGACATACCAGACTACCTGCAGGAGCATTTAGAAGATGACTCATAATACCTCTATATTGATTTTTCTGTGTATAAAGGTTTATGTGTTCCTGTTTTTTACCCAATATCTCGTATTATAAACGTGAGATGCTGGCAGTTAAATGTCGATGAGATTATAGGTTTGTTACTCCCTCTTATTGGTAAACATATTTATGTTATGAGTTTTTCTTTCTTAAGAATTGACCATGGCCATGGTCATGAACATGGCCATGGCCTCGTAATTTTTAAGTATACCTCAAAATTTAGGATGTTTAAGGCACCTTGTATCATATTAAGGTAATGAGTTTTATGCCTCTGCGAGTATGTTTGATGTGCTTTAGGCTTTTTATTTTCTTCAAGGTAGTCATTTCTTTTGTACGGGGTTTGCACCCCTTGGTATTCTTTTAATAATATTTTCTTTTCTCTCTCTAAAAAAAAGGTACGGAGATTAGCTGCAATATATCGTTTGTCTAGTAGCCGGCAAGGTTCTGGAAAGAAAAGGTGATGCGTCTATGCTTTGGTTTCTGGTACAAGGGTGATATGATGCTAAGGTTCACTCCTGCCTTTTTGTATTTTTTGTCCAGCTTTGTGGTGGTAGTGCGGTCACAGCATACATGCATGCCATCATCAAAGGATAAAATTCGTCTTGAAAAGGTTATATGATTTTCTTTGATTTAGTGCTGCATAATTTGTTTGCATTCACGGCATTAATATTTTTACTGCTTCACTAACTGTTTATTGGACAATTTCATTACAACCATTATCACACCAAATCCAAACATACTCACTTTGTGAATTTACAGCTGATAGGAGGTGGCAATGAAGATGCTGATTTTTCAGTCACTAAAGGTTCAAATAGAAATACAGCAAGCACAAGCAGAGGCAAGGATAAGAAGATTGCAAAGGGAAGTGGGTTTGGTCAGTTGGAACTCAGACAATCTGCCCAAAGTAAGTCATCAAAGAACTCCGCTAACCAGCAAAACAGTAGGAAAGTAAGTGCAGGAAGACAGAGTGGGAGAAAGGTTTCTTATGCTAATCAACCTGTATCATTTATAGCAAGCAGCGTAATGCACTCTGAAACTGTTGAGCTTGAAACTGTAGACCCTAACGATCCAAATGGAACTTGTGAAAGTAAAGGTGATGCCAATGGAACTTCTGAAAGTAAAGGTGATGTGTATGCAACCTGCAAAAGTAAGGGTATATTTAGCACAGGACAAATTGGTTCATTTGAGATCCATACTAAAGGTTTTGGGTCGAAAATGATGGCAAAAATGGGATTTGTTGAAGGCGGAGGATTGGGAAAAGATGGTCAAGGAATGGCTCAGCCCATTGAAGTGATTAAACGGCCTAAATCACTTGGGTTGGGTGTGAAGTTTCCTGATACTGCTTGTGATGACATGAACTCAGCAAGTGTTGAAACTAAAAGAATTGGAGCATTTGAAAAGTCTATTAAAGATTTTGGTACGAGTCCTGGAACTGAAAGATTTGGAGCTTTTGAAAAGCATACCAAAGGTTTTGGTTCCAAGATGATGGCCAAGATGGGTTTTGTTGAGGGCACGGGCCTAGGTAAAGACTCACAAGGCATAGTGAAGCCATTGGTTGCTGTTTGGCGTCCAAAATCACGAGGATTGGGTGCCAAACACTAGATTTAAGGTTCATTTGAAAAATTAAGAGGTTAGTTGTATAAGTTATTGAAATATATTTCGGGTTAATTTACTGCATCCCTTGTTCCTTATAGTTTAATCGATCATGGTATATCTGCATTGTTAAGAATTTACTTGCTATTTTGTAAGTCTCTTGTTTTCTTCACCTTCCCTATTTCTTCTTTCTTGTCTTCATATTGTTGTAGAAGTAAATTTATGACCATTTATTCCAAAAAATTCATTTTTTTTCTTTCATGCCTTACTCCCTGAAAAAAATCCATTTCTAACTGCAAGTTCTTTACATGCATATATACATACATCATATACATGTGGACACATACAAACACTGAAAACGATGGAGGAGATCTTGTGTTCTGTCAGCCAGCATTAAGAATCTTATTAGTTGAGTTCTTTTTCATTTTATATTAGTTATAAGGTTGACATAATACATGTTTTTCATGCCATATACTATCTAATTATTTCTTGGCTTTTGTTGAATTGTGGGAGCTGCAATGGAACTTTTCTGATTGCTACTTTGATAGGAAAAAAGGCTAGAAAATGTTTATAAACGATGGTTATAAACAGTGTTAAACTAACCTCTGTAGTATTGATTTATATAGTGTCTTTTTTCATCCTTTCAAAGGTCAATCAAGGTATTATATTTGATATAAAGTTTAAGTTGATCGGTTCTGAATTAAGTTATTCTGGAATTATTGTATATGTATATATATTTATTGACATTTCTAGGGTGTCAAAGTAGGTTGTTAAATTATGGATTTAACCCACAACTGGTAAAGAGTTCTTGATCAATTGAGTTTGATTCTTGTAAAACTGCATCAGGAGGGGAACAATGTTGGATTCTTGTTCTTGTTGTATCAGGCAGATTTAAGCCATGCCATGAATTATTATTACTTTTCTTGGTAATTCTTTGTTTGAACTTGATGGTGTTGTGTAAAATATACATATACGTACATATATGTATATGTATATGTATATGTATATGTATATGTTTCGAAGGGTCCATCTATGTAAGTTTGTTATGTTAGGCTGGTCAAAACATGTAAAGATGATGATGATAAAAAAGTCAAAGTTGGGTGACAAGTCACAGTGGTTTCTTGTATTAGGGTTTGCCAGAATCCACCAAGTTGGCTTCCTAATCTTCTTAATGAAGAAATTACATGTGGGCGGCCTTGAAAATTTCACCACTCCCTACTGGGTTTACTTTGCTGGTTCAAGAAGTACGGCTAGATCTAAGATGGGATGTAGCTTTCTTTGTTTTGTTCAAATAACATTAATATATATATATTAAAAAGTTTAAAAGTTAAGACTTTGAGTGTTAAATTAGCTTATGCATGCATGATTAGATTTTTCGATATAGAGCTAATCTCGAGAGGTAAGAGTTGATCGATCGAAAATTAATTTCGATACGTAAAAGTTGGTTTGAAAATATTTTTATTCCTCTAACTTTTTGTAAAGATGTGTCATACGAGAATTTATATTTGTTACTCTAACAATTGAGTACATGATTAACTCGTTGCAAATTTAATTTTCACATGTCGAGATTACAGGTAGGGAATGGTGTCCCGATTTTTAAATAACTACCATTGTAATTCAAATTTTAATATATCGAATTTATATTTTTTTTGCATTAACTATATTAAATTATTATATGTTGATGTGAAAATTATTATATTTTTTTACATTAATTAATATAAAATTAATAATTTAATTAATTAATTAATATATTGATGAAATTTTGATAATTAAATTAAATTAAATTAAATTAAATCTCACAGATTTATTACTTAGAGCCGGCCCATTGATTATTAGTTGGTTCAAAATTTATGATTAAATCTAATCTTAACTAATTTTTTTTTTTACTTAGCTATTCGAAGAAGCTAAGAAGGTAAGCAACTGACCTATGACGTACTGCCACGTCAGCAGATAAGTAACATTAGCATAGGGGTATAATGGTCAATGTATCGACAACCCGTCAATCCGACGCGTCGGTGACTGGCACCACCCTCGTGAAAAACCAATCATATAAAGCTCGGCATTGCGATTGCCATTTCCTTCACTCTTTCTTTCATCAGTTGCAGATTTCTAATTTCCGCTCGGGTGCGTTAGATCATCTAACTAGTGGATCTTCAGTTCTTTCTATGCGTTAACCCTCGTCTAATAAAGGTCAGTTAGATCTATACTTTCCTTCCGTTTCCTGTAATTGGATCTTCGTTTCAGTATTTCTGTTTCACTTTTTACTGGAGCGGTAATGGTTTTTTAAGCTGGCGTTGTTGAGTCTTCGTTGAAACTTAGAACCGACTTAGAAATAGTGGTTTTCCCATCATTGTTTATTCATTTTCTGATCTGGGTTACCCAGATCTGAGGTTAATATCTTCCAAGACTGTAAAAATGGGGTTAGCCAGTCGTTTTGGGATTTGGGTTTTGGCTATTTTCTTGATATTTCAATCCGGGTGTGGGTTTTATCTTCCTGGTAGTTACCCCCACAAATACCAAATCGGTGATTACTTGTCTGTGAAAGTTAATTCCCTGACTTCTATTGACACCGAGATGCCCTTTAGCTACTACAGTTTACCCTTTTGTAAACCCCAGGAGGGTGTGAAAGATAGTGCCGAGAATCTGGGTGAACTTCTCTTGGGGGACCGGATTGAGAACTCACCGTATAGGTTCAAGATGTACACGAATGATAGTGAGATCTTCTTGTGTCGATCTGATCCATTATCTGCTGATAAGTTTAAGCTATTGAAGAAAAGAATTGATGAGATGTATCAGGTTAATTTGATTCTTGATAATTTGCCTGCAATTCGGTATACTAAGAAGGAAGGTTATGTCTTGAGGTGGACGGGGTATCCGGTTGGAATTAGAGTTCAAGATGTGTATTATGTGTTTAACCATCTAAAATTTAAGGTCCTTGTTCATAAGTATGAGGAGACCAATGTGGCGCGTGTCATGGGTACTGGGGATGCAGCTGAGGTGATTCCCACAATCGGCAAAGGGGATCAGGATGTGCTCGGATACATGGTTGTTGGGTTTGAGGTTATTCCTTGTAGTGTCATGCATAATGCTGAAGCTGCAAAGAAGTTGAAGATGTATGGAAAATATACAACCCCTATCAAATGTGATCCTACCACTGTGTCAATGCCCATCAAGGAAGGCCAGCCAATTGTTTTTAGTTATGAGGTTATCTTTGAGGAGAGTGATATCAAGTGGCCGTCACGCTGGGATGCCTATTTGAAGATGGAGGGGGCGAAGGTACACTGGTTCTCAATCCTGAACTCTCTTATGGTAATTACTTTTCTTGCCGGTATTGTTCTTGTGATCTTCCTGAGGACTGTTAGGCGAGATCTAACTCGTTATGAGGAGCTTGACAAGGAGGCTCAAGCGCAGATGAATGAGGAGTTATCTGGGTGGAAGCTTGTTGTGGGGGATGTTTTCCGCGCTCCGACAAATCCTGCACTTTTGTGTGTAATGGTTGGAGATGGTGTTCAGATTCTTGGGATGGCAGTTGTAACAATCTTGTTTGCTGCGCTTGGATTCATGTCACCAGCGTCCCGAGGAACACTGATTACAGGTATGCTATTTTTCTACATGATTCTTGGTATTGCAGCTGGCTATGTAGCAGTTCGTCTTTGGAGAACAATTTATTGTGGTGATCATAAGGGTTGGGTTTCTGTCTCATGGAAAGCAGCTTGCTTTTTCCCTGGTATTGCCTTTTTGATTCTAACCACTTTGAATTTCCTATTGTGGGGAAGCCATAGCACAGGAGCAATTCCAATTTCTTTGTTTGTTATCCTGCTTTTGCTCTGGTTCTGTATCTCCGTCCCTCTGACCTTAATTGGTGGTTACTTTGGGGCAAAAGCACCTCACATTGAATACCCTGTTCGAACCAACCAGATTCCTCGAGAAATTCCCGCCCAAAAATACCCATCCTGGCTCTTGGTTCTTGGAGCTGGCACTCTTCCTTTTGGTACTCTCTTCATCGAGCTTTTCTTTATCATGTCCAGCATTTGGATGGGCCGTGTTTACTACGTTTTTGGATTTTTACTCATTGTGTTGGTCCTTCTTGTGGTGGTGTGTGCCGAAGTCTCTCTTGTATTAACATACATGCATCTGTGTGTGGAGGACTGGAAATGGTGGTGGAAGTCCTTTTTTGCCTCTGGTTCGGTTGCCATCTACATTTTCTTGTACTCCCTGAACTATCTCGTGTTTGATCTTAAAAGTTTAAGTGGACCGGTGTCTGCCACTCTTTACTTGGGCTATTCATTATTCATGGTTTTAGCAATCATGCTGGCAACAGGCACAGTTGGCTTCCTTTCATCCTTCTGGTTTGTGCACTACCTGTTTTCTTCAGTGAAACTGGATTGAAGAGACTTCCCTTTACTAAAGATACATGCATTTTGAAGAATCTGGAAACCATTTGGCGGAGAAGGAGAAACGAGAGCAAGCTGCAGAGCCCAGATGCAATCGTTTGGGCAAGAAATCAGAGCGACCCGAACGACAATGTAACGAGTTACTTTTCTTTGGATTTTACGTTTAGGGAAAAACTTTGACGAATGTAATAACACGTTTTTATGCGGTTTCTGCTTAATTCTTTTAATAGATTGATGATGTTCATGGCTTGATAGTTTCATACCGAAAAGCTCCATTTGCGTTTTAGCAGAGGGAAGGCGGTTTGTGCGGTCGCCATCTTCTTGATTTGATTTCGGTTTAGGAGCATACACTTTTGATCATTATGAAGTTTCGTTGTTGCTCATGTTTCTCATTCTTCTGGTTTGTTTTTGGTCCATTTTCTCAAGCTTTTCAGTAAACCAGCTCCTGTTTGGTGCAATAATACGATACATTTATATTAGCCTTTGCTTATGGTAAATTTAGAAATATTACGAAATTTATTTGTAAATTTATACTTAATTCGATAAAAAAAAAACTGTAAATTAAATTGGCCTACGAAGATTAAAAATTTAATTCATTTAAAAATTAAAATAATAAATCTTAAATTACATTAAAATTTATATTTACAAAATTAATTTTTTTTCCAAAAATTTGTTAGTTTAATAATAAAATCTCATGTGATATTGATTTTATATTATTTTTGATATAATTTTGGTTTGCAACTTCTTTTGCTAAAAAATATTTTAATTAATATAATATTTAAATAAATATATAAAATATAATGTTTGAATTAACATTTATTATTTGCATAAAATTTATAAACTAAAGTTATAATATTAGTTAAGTATGTATGTGTATATATAGATATATGTTTATTTTTTTTTTAAAATTTATAAACTTATTATAAGCTAAAAAATCCAAGCCAAACATTGGCTAATTACATAAATTTAAAAAGATTTGGGGACTAAATTGAAAACCAAAAAGAATTGAGGGGCCAAAATGCAAAAACCGGCCCAAACATGTGGTGTCCGTCTGTCCGTTACTATCAGTTTTGAAGTAATCCTTCTCCTTCCGCGCTCTCCCCCTCCCTCTCCTGCTCGCGCACTCTCTCTCAGCTCCCTCGGTGCGCAGAGGAGAGAAACTCCTAGTAATGTCGGTCGCTTCACTTTCTTCTCTTCCCTCGGCAGATGCCTGTTCATCTCGCTCTCTCTCTCCTCTCAAACCTTTTCTCTCTCCTTCGTCCTCTCTCTTTCTCACGGCATCCCCGCTCGGCAATCACCGTCTTCTCTCCTCCGGTCTCGTCTGCAACACCAGCTTGGGGATACGCCCAAAATCCAAGGTCTGTATGCTCTTTGCACCGAAATTGAGTTTGTGGAGACGTCTGTGTTTTGCTTAATTTATGACTTTTTATCTTCTTGACAGGAAATATTGAAGGTCTGTTGTTCGACGAATGAACCTTTGAAAGTGATGATATCGGGTGCTCCTGCGTCCGGCAAAGGGACTCAGTGTGAGTTGATTGTTCAAAAGGTAGTTACGGATTTCGTGCTTGATTTTGGTTTTGCTGAAAATGGAATTTGTTTCATTTGATTAACGCGTAATGCACCATGATGTATGCGAGCTAATACATTTCTACGAATTTGACAAGTTCTGTTATATGTACGTATGTTTCTTTTTGTTGGATTGCTTGAAAATTGTGTATAATCCTTGTATAATTTGCAAATTCTACATATTTGGCCAACTTCTTTAATGGTACACCTTCAAAATGGCTACACATTTTGAAGAAAAAAGTTTTCCGCTAAGAGACTTCTTTAATAGCACAACTTCTTTAATTCATGTCACTTTCCTCCTAAGAAACTCTCTCTGCTTTTTCTTTTCTTTTCTTTCTTCCCCTGGTGGGGTAGGGATAGATAATGAAGATGTGTTATTATTTGTCTTAAATGGGTAAGTTTACTCCATCTTGAATGCAAATTATAGTTTTATATTTTCTTGCTCATAAATGTTTTCTTTTGGTTCCTAGTTTGGATTGGTGCATATATCTACTGGGGATCTCTTAAGAGCAGAAGTATCATCTGGGACAGATATTGGGAAGAAGGCCAAAGAGTTCATGAATGCTGGTCAATTGGTTCCTGATGAAATTGTGACAGCTGTACTATACCACTTTACATTCTTGTTTCGCTTTCTTTGATGTGTTTTAGGTACTTCTTATGAAAATGTTATGTTTTCTAGATGGTGACAGCAAGATTATCACGTGAAGATGCTAAAGAAAGGGGATGGCTTCTAGATGGATATCCACGAAGCTCTGCACAAGCACAGAGTCTGGAGAAACTGAAAATCATACCTGATATATATGTTGTATTAGATGTACGTGTATATTTCTATGCTGGTATTACAGAAGAGTTCTTTAATTGCCTGATTTCTGTTCTCATATGCCTGTGGACTTGTTTCAAACTTGTTAAAATACTTAGCTGAAAATGATTATTGTATGTCGATAACTGCAACACTTTTGCGGAAGAAAACAAAAATGAAAATTTCTTTATTATTCCCTGTGAAACACTTTAAATTTTCATGTCTATTGAAACAGGAAAAGAATTTACCAGAATTTCAATATTTGATGACTAGTTTCTCTGGTTTGATATCATGTAAGAATAAGTGTGAGAATAAGTTTCTGGCAAGACGTAAGCTCTGACTTGGCATTGTTGCGGAGCAACTTGATGATACCGCTGGTTAAGATGCATTAACTCTACCCTTTTTAACATTGCAGCCAGAAACTTTATTAGTTATGCCGGTTGCTGTTGATGCTGTGAAACTAATGGAGGTCTTTAGTTATGGTTGTTACGGATAAATTATGCATTTGCATCTAAAGTTGTTTTTTATCCATACAAAAGGAATATTATTCATAATGTACCTTTTCATAGATGTTATTTCTTAATACTCAGGTTCCTGATGAAACTCTAATCGACAGATGTGTTGGAAGAAGGTTAGACCCTCTAACAGGGAAGATTTATCATCTAAAAAATTTCCCTCCAGAGACTGAGGAAATTAAAGCACGACTAGTTACTCGCCCTGATGACACTGAAGAAAAGGTACAATTAAATACCATTTACAATTCTTTTATTTGTTTTTAGTGTGTGTTTAGACCATTATCATTTGATTGGAATATATATTTGTTGAGTCCATAAGTGATGATGAAAAAGATATTGTAACCTTAATGCACATGTCTCTCAAATTTATCATCCTCTGCACCTTGGCTTAAGATTTTATGCTATCTTTTAACTAAAAACTGTTTGAGCATGCAGATGCTTAACTCATAGTTTTCTATCTACTCTTGTTACTGAAGATGGGATATAGGGGCCAACGAAATTGGAAGAAAAGATAAATGCAGCTTCTTGGAATTTATCTTCTTCTAAGTTAGTTAGAATTAGTGATTTAGGACAAGAAGAGCTTGAAGACAAACTTAGAGGAATTTTATGAAGAGCTAAAATTTAGAGATCTCGGATCTCAATAATCAAGGTAATAAGTTAATATTTGATACTAATCATTACTAGTCTACTTAATAACTAAATTAGGTACCTTATTTATATATACAAAATACATCAAAAGTAGGAAATATGGAAAACCTAGTAAGTAAAAAGATATATTAAATAGAAAGATTTAAGAAAATAGTAAATCAAGGAAATAGGAAAGTAAATTTTCTTATTCTCTTTTATTGTAAAACTTTCTAAAACTTAGAAAAGGAAATTAAATCTTTTTGTTAATTTTCCAAAACATTTATGTCCCTTTATTGGTTTTGTCTCATAGTATCCTATTATTGAAATATTCCACTTTAGAAGCTTTCTGTTCTGCATCAACTAGATTTCATGTTATTATTTCTTGTTGGAAAATGCAGTACTTTCTGTGATTTGTACCTAGCTTCCAATTTTAAGATGCCATATCTCTTTTACTTTTTGTACTTTCCTGTTAACTTCTTTGCCTAGGACATGGTGTTCTTTGAATTTTTTGCCCTCTCCACCCTTTCTATGTTCATCCCAGAGAAAATATGCATTATGATTTTACTGCATTTTTTTGTTGAATTCTCCATTCATTTCCTTGCATCACCTCTGCTTGGAAGTTCTTTTTTTTTTTTGAATTTCTGTTAAGGTAAAATCACGGCTAGAGATATACAAAAGAAATGCAGCAGCAGTCTTATCTACATACTCAAACGTAATGAAGAAGGTATTTGCTTGGTTCTGTTCCTCTATTTTGAACTTAATCATTGGAATTCTTATCAGTAATCTTTGGTTGCAAAATTATGGAAAACACAGATTGATGGGAACCGGGCCAAAGAGGCAGTTTTCAAAGAAATAGAATCTTTGCTCTTGCAGGTGCAGAAAAATAAAATAAAAAGGTCATGTAAGTGATTTCAAGTTTTCAAGTGTATGATGTTATTTGGCATTGTATGTGAAAGGAACTTTTGGTATTCTTCTTAAGCGTTTATTATAAATTTATTGGAATGAAAAGTTTTTATATTCCACATATTGCTATTTATTTATCGATCTTTTCACCTTCTAGTTATAGCTGATTAGTAATTCTCCGGTCTTTTTGTCCATTTCCAAGACTGCGCACTCCTTCTATTGTTCTTTACCGATCTTATTTCTTTGTCATCTTAAGTTACCTTTCTTAATGTTTTTTCTTTCACGAGGAATATACAATCTCTTTTCCATTTTGGAATTCATTGAAACAATCTGATATACACACCACAGCTTACATTAAGAAGGCTGTATAAGTTTATCAAGGCTGCATAAAGGTTTCAGTAATATGTGAATGAAAAGAAAAAAAATTAAATTTGATCTCATATCCTTGAGAAACTTATATTTTTCTGAGCTATCTAACTTTGTTAATTGATTCTTTATGCAAATGAAACCAATCCTTGAAATTGTGGACCTTTCAGATGAAGCATCTTCCAGTCATGTATGTGGTTTACACTGTACAGCATTCTCTCTATTTCCTGCAAAATTTTTTGTATCATTTCTCTGCATAATGGCAATAATAATTCTCTTACTCTTTTCAAATGTTCTGTAACATGTGCAGGTTGAGTGGAGAGGAATTCCCACTAGATTGAATAATATTCCTCATTCTCGAGAAATTAGGAGCTATTTCTATGATGATGTGCTACAAGCTACTAAGAGAGCTGTAAATGATGGAAGAACTCGATTGAAGGTTAGATGTTACTATTTTGTTTATTAAAGTTGAAGAGAGGGTTAACTTGGCATAGAATCTGAAGGTATTTTATTGTTACCAATTAATCCTGTACATGTACGCTGGTCCCTTGATATGCATTCATGTGATTATTCTAATTTTTAACAAAATGCATATTATTCCCTTTACATATAATGTGCGAAACAATGAAACTCCATATACATATATGATGAAGACATAAAACGACTATTACCAAGGAAAAAGAAACTGGAATTTTTCATCCCATGCGGAAATGTAGAACAGACAAGTCTTGTTTGTTAGAGTAAGCTGATTCTGTTATTTGATAAAACAAGGGACTTAATAGCATGGATAATTAATGAAGGAGTTTTTCCTTTCTTGGCTGGGTTATTATACCATGAGAAGTAGCTTTCTTCCATTTGTTAGATCCTTCTATCCTGAGTGAAGGCAAATGCAATCCTTTGCACCAGCTAAGTTAGCTGGCATTCAGTACGTTGTCCCATTTTTTCTTCTTCCTTTCTGGCCGATATATGGTGCAACTTATGCCTGCAGGTGAACAGTCCTTAGGCACATATTAACTAATTACTTGTCTACAGTGACTGACTGAAACAGAACTTAATAGGTTAGTATGCTTCCTGAATGCTGTCATTTTCTGGTAACAGAGGTAGCTAGAGGGAGGGAGTTTGGTAAATGATAAAACAAAAAGTTTGATTACAAAACTGTTAAAAAAAAGAAAATAGTAAAAGAAAAAGGAGGCAATGAATGTTAATTAGAAATCAGACAACCAAATAAAAGTACTAAACTGAAAGAAACATGAAAAATGGGAAAGAGAAAGAGAACAGTCAAAAAAGTGAAATGGAAAATTTCGAAGAAAATGAGAAAGAAGTGAACAATTGGAATGGCGTGTATCTGTGATGATATAAAAAAAAGTGAGCAAATGATAGAAAAAAACCAATCAATGGCAATGTTACCGTTAGTGAAGCCCTGACTTTCTCTGAAATAAAGGCAGTTCGTAATCTAATGAAAGCTTGAAGTGTAGTAATGTGGATATCTTAGGCAATATGAAAAGGAATTAAATTTGATGGTGACGTAGGTCATCCAGAATTGAATGCATGGATATATAGCCAATAGAAGTTGTCTTCTGCTGTTAGAATTCATATTTCTTACGTAGCTTTGAACTTGATTAAGCTGCACCCACCAAAATCTTAATTGACTGTGGCTGAAATATTATTCAATGGACAGGTGGATATTAATATTCCAGAGTTGAATCCAGAAATGGTGAGGGCTTGTTCTTGGCTACCATGTTTTAAGAGTCCCAGCATATTTTTCTAAAATTGATGATGTCTTAGTATCTATAGGATGTTTATCGAATAGGGACCTTATTGGAACTTGTTCGAGTTCTTGCTTTGTCTTTTGCAGATGATGGAAAACGGGTTAAGGTACATATAACAATTGCACATTGGAATTCTTTTACATAATAATTATGTAGAACTTCCTCGAATTTATCCAGTTATTTGGGCATCTTGTCTTTCAGGTTTGTGTTCAGGGATCTATGGGGGAAGGGGCACTTGCAGGTATGCCATTGCAACTTGCAGGTACCCGAAAGATTTTAGAGTTCATGGATTGGGGTAATGATGGTGCAATGGGGAGTTTCATAAACATTGGATCTGTAGGTATGTAGCTGAATTTGGAAACCCTTATTCATTTTTTTTGAAATAAAAAGTATAAACTGTATATTAACAAAGTATCAAAATGGGTGTATCACCCATATACAAAAGATTTACAATAATGTTAATGTCTCAATGATATTTCCAAAATTCACATCATTAATAATGTCATAACCTAACAATATAAATCCAAAATGATGTATTCATCTATCCTTTAACCTATTAATGTTATTTCCTCACTATCAAAAGCTCTACTATTCATTTTTTCTAAATAATCCAAAAAACAGTAAAAAGGATAATATTAGTTAACTTGTTTATACATTTAAGCCATCCCAATCCCAAATTTCTCCCCTCCCCCGCCCCGACCCTGCAATAACCCAATCAATTCCTAAAAGACTGTACACACCAACTCCACAAGCTGTATGCAGTAGGACACCACAAAAGAAGGTGGTTGCATGTTTCCTCCGCCTTCAGACAGCAATAGCAACCATTCACCAAGATACAGCCCCTAATTTTCAACTTATAGTTAAAATCCTCTCCCAACAAGCTTCCCAAGTGGAACAAGCAACACGAGGACGGGAACCTTAGTTTCCAAATTTGCTTATCCGGACTTCTACCAACATCACCCTTCATACACAAAAAATGGTAATACGAAGAAGCAGAAAATGTGCCATTCTTTTCCAAATTCCAGAGGCTGATCATCACAATTCGAAACATTCTGTATGGCTAGAAGTTGCATCAATTCTTCTTACTCCCCCAACTCCCAATCATTCAAATTCCTATTAACATTAATAGACCAAAACCACATTCCCATTAGAAATCTGGTATGCCTCCTCTACAACCAAATTCTTGTTACGAGTGATGCTGAAAATCCTGGGAAATCTTCCTTTTAGGCTGCCATCTCCCACCCAATTGTCTTCCCAAAATTTAATCTTGTTCCCTCTACCAAACTTCCATTTAGTACATTGAAGAAAACAAGACCTATGCATTATCCTCCATAACCCTCTCCTGTGGGGGATAGAATTACGATTAATACCACTTGGAATTCATAAACTCACCCCACCAAGAATCAACAATCCTCCGCCATAAACTGTTTTCCTCCCTCAAGTACCTCCATAACCATTTGCCATGGAAAACCTTATGCATAGTATAAACTTTTCAGTAAATCCCATAATCTATTCTATTGATTATTTATTTGTCAAACTAATTTTTCCCATTTCTCAGAACATCAGGATGAAATTTATATGAGGTGAATGCTAGCCTCTCATCATAATACATAAATAATTTCTTCTCTTCATTTTTGGTGCGTTGGATACTGTTGACCCAGGTCTTATGTATAAATATAGCCGCATTGTTTGGTCATAGATAAAAGTAACCAGTAGATGTGCTATGAACAAGCAAGGTTATTTGTTAAAACATCATAAGATTACCTGCTCTTTCATTATTGAAGTTCCAATTGAATTTGAGAAAGATAATGGGTGGAGAAGCTTAAGATTCCTTATCCCCCGTCTTAATCCTTGTGTTAATCTAATCTTATATCTCATTGTTCTGCATCACTAGTATCTGTTGTTATTTAAATCAGAACATGCACATATCAGTGCATGTCTAAGTTAGGGGACTTGCCATCTTGAAACCCATTCCCTATTAGATTTTGATGTGTTCGATTTAATAAAATGTACTAAGAATTTTGTTTATAGACATTTAAAGGAATAAAATTTGCAGGAATTGACACATAATGGTTCATTGAGAATTTGGGACTGATGTTTGTATTGTTATGCCAGCAAGAACTAGCATGTTGAATAGACAAGGTGATTCGAGAGGAACTTGGAATGATCGTTTTGACTCCCAGAACTTCACACAATATATGTAATTAGAAACTTAATCACCTAATTAACTCTCTCTACTTGAACCACACTAAACAAATTGAACGTAAACTAAGGTAAATAAGAAAAATTAAAGGAATAAAAAACACCTTACGACTTACTCGATAAGTCAATTCCAATTCTCCGACTCAACAAGATGCTTAAAGCAACCTCCTTGAAGAACAGTCACTCAAAATTAGCAAAGCTAATTTAGAAGTAAAGCTGAAAATTTATTAAGCTTGAAAGTTGTAGTTACGATTAAACTCCATTACAAGCCTAATGGAGAAGCCTTTATATAGGCGTTTATTCTACGAATCCAAGTTGAAATATTATTCTAAATCCGACCTAAACTCCTAATATGTTTTAGGCTAGGAAACATCAAAATAAATATTATAATAATCTAGTCCTAGTAAAAAAACACTAAAATAATTACTTGAGGAGGGCTCTTCCTCTCTTGGTCGAATCTCCATGTGATCTTATCCTCTTTTGGACTTCGAAATTGTGTAGGATTCTCCTTAAAAAAATATCCATAAAAATCACATGTGGAAATAAGATCAAGGAAATCTCCTTCTCAGCATCAAACTCAATCCCGCACGCCTAACCAGCGTGCGTGCAGCTTATGTGTGTGTGTGGCTCCCATGCGCTCGTGGCCTGCATGTGTGTGGGTTCCTATGTGCGCAGCTGTCGCATGTGAGGCTTGCCCATCCCGCACAAGCTCTCCTCCAAGCGTGCAGCAGAGCTGCGCACGCTCAAACCTCTCCCTCGCATATGGGCTGCTCATCCCACACAAGCATCCTTCCAAGCGCGGGGCAAAGCTGCCCAAGGGCGCAGCATGGCCCAGCCCGCTCCCATTTGGTGCGGCATCCTTGGGCTGTGGCCTTGATGCCTCCTTGTCTTGGACCAAGGCTTGGTCCTCTCTCCGGTTGGGCCAACAACGGGTCTTTCTTCTCGCTTTGTGCTTCTTCAAGTCCATGAAGTATCACTTAGGCCTTAAACTTTTTTTGAACAAACTTGGTTTATTTTTTAGAACAATTTCATTTAAAAAAGAAGTTAAGGATGTAATTACTTTTCTTTTTGGGCTATTTCAGTTTAGGAAATTTGAATTCACTTTTCTGTTTGAGACGATCTTGTTTAGGAAACAAAAAGATATTAGAACTGCTTGCCTGTTTGGGACGGGACCTGCGGGAACTTTCATTTTGCCGCGGGCGGGGGCCTGCGCCGCCCAGCACGCATGGTGTCACTGTGCCTGCGTGTGCATGTCTGCTGTGCTGCATGCGCACAGTCTCATGCGGTTGCAGACTCGTGGGTAATTATCCCTCGGAAATCCTGATTTCCAAGGGTTCCCTCCTTGATACGGGATTGCTTCCCTAGAACTAAATTTGGGCCATCTGGGATCTCATCACAAGGGCTGTTACCCCATTGGTTGGATTTTAATATGTCCATTAAAGAATTGCAACATAACTGACAGGAAAGTTCAAAGTAATTGTAATCTGAAAAAGTAAAATGATTCATAGCTGTCTCAAGTCTGTTCAAGTATCATTGCGGTTTAATCCATGAGTTGCTTCAAATGGTTGGATGATTCTTTGCTATTGCAGGTGCAAAAGAGGTCGGGGAACAAGATGACATATTCATCTTGGTGGCTCCTCAAAATGCAGTTGGGAACTGTATTATAGATGTGAGGAGCTTGAGATCTTTATTCTTTTTTTAGTTTAAATATAATTCATTTCTCTATTTATTCATTCTAATTATCGCATTGAACATGCAGGATCTGAAAGCCATGACTGATGCTGCTGGTAACCGGCCAGTTATACTTGTTAATCCTCGGCTCAAGGTCCGGATTATGATGTTTAGGCCCATTTTTTTTTGAAAATGACATCAATGTGTTTGTCCTCCTTTTCAGTACAAAATGGATGGGATAGAGCTCTGATTGATTCTGGAAGAGATGTTAATAATATTAAGACTCGCTAATCCCATGGAACTTAATAACATGCATAATTTATTGAGAAGTTCTTCCATAGGGGAATAGACGTAAGATACTGTCTAGAACTTCTGCTGAGTTGTTTTAATTGTATGCCGAGGTGCAAAATATGAGATATTCTCTATCAATGTGAATTTCTCCAAGATTAAACTTGTGCAACTGCTGCATGCTAGCCACTGTTTTCTGTTAAGTTTCTTTGGTAGTTATTTTGTGTAATTAACATTATATTTGTGGTTATTTTGTTGGTAAATCAGGATTTACCTGGTTCGAGTGGTATCATGCAAGTAAGTACAGAACTTCGAAAATTAAGTATTTTAAACTTGAAAAATGATATTGTCTAACCATTAATATTTCTTTCTAGACAATGGGTCGAGATAAGAGATTGGAATATGCTGCTTCTTTTGAGAATTGCTATTTCTTTCGGCTTCTGTATTACGCAGGAACCCAGTATCCAATTATGGCTGCTCTCAGGTACAGCAATCAGAATTTAGGTCTCAAATAATTTTAATCTCATGCTAACTTGTCCTTACCAATTTTATATGGCAGTATCTCAATGTTATCGTTTCATAATTTTCAGAATGTCTTACCCTTACCGATATGAACTCTACAAGAGGGTAGATGAGCCTACAGGGAAGGAAAAGTATGTTATAATCTCAACATTTACTGAAAAGCCAAATTCTGATGAAATTAACAATGCATTTCTTGGAAAACCACGGTAACTTTTTCGCTGCTCATCACGTGGATAAATTCCATGACTCGTGCATGCTGATGACTTGAAAAAATTATTGACAAACAAGTTTTCTTTCTTACTTGCAGAGATCAGACTAAGAAAGCATCTGGAATTTGGTAAGAAATAACTTTTTTTTTTTTTTTTTTGTATGTAAATAACTATTATCCTCTCATGTTTGTTTGGTTTTCTCGTAGGGGATTCTTGAATAGTGTATTTTGAGGCAAATTCTAGCTTCTGCGCCAATTTGTTGACAAATCGCAGTAAGGCTATGTATATTGTGCCTCTTCGGCACTTTACGCGGGTCTGGCATCTGCCAGTTAAGAGGTTTGGGTTCAACAATCAATGGCAACTTTCAAATACAGCAGGGATATGAGCTTACCAACACTGCTGTTTTTTTTTTTTTTTTTTTGGGCTGAGAACAGAAAAAGCGTTTTTTATTAATTTAGTTTTGCTTTTGTGTAGTAATTGATGATAATACTACGAATGATGATAATGCTCTCAAAGCATATATGAAGAAACACCTCATGGATGTTTGATTGCATATGGAGAAGGCTATGGAACCAAGTCTTTCATAACCGGTTGGGTTTACAATGATTGGGATGAGCCAAGAGTAGCTTGGACCAACTGGCTTCTGTTTGAGCTCGGCTTGGGCGTAAAATTTGGGCCCAAAATGGGCTCCCAAAATGAGCCTGGCATGGGGCAAAAATGAGCTTGGCTTGGGCTCAAAATGAGGATTGGCATGAGCCCAAAAGGCCTTGCCTTGGCCCCAAAATGGGGCATGGCTTGGGCCCAAAATGTGCTTGACGTCGGCTCAAAACAGGGATTTGCTGGGCCCAATATGGGCTTGTTTTGGGCCGAAAATGGGCCAAAATGGGCTTGTCGAGGCCCAATATGGGCTTGACTCGGCCCCAAAACGGGGCTTGTTTGGGGTTTGGGCCCCAAATGGGCTTGGCTTGGGCTCAAAATGAGGATTGGCATGAGCCCAAAAGGCCTTGGATTGGGCCCAAAACGGAGCTTGGCTTGGGCCCACAATGGGTCATGGCTTGGGCCCAAAATGGGGCATGGTTTGCGCCCAAAAAGGGCTTGACGTGGGCTCAAAACAGGATTTGCTTGGTCCATTATGGGATTGGCTGGGCCCAAAATGGGTTTGTTCTGGGTCCAAAATGGGCCAAAACGGGCTTGTCTAGGCCCAATATGGGCTCGACTTGGGCCCCAAAGGATCTTGGCTTGGGCCCAAAAGGGCTTGACGTCGGCTCAACACAGGGATTTGCTAGACCTAATATGGGATTGGCTGGGCCCAAAATGGGCTTGACTTGGCCCCGAAACGGTTGGGGTTTGGGCCCCAAATGGGCTTGCCTTGGGCCAAAAAGGCTTTATTCGGCCCAAAATGGTGGATTGGGCCCAAAGCGAACGAACTGGGCCCAATATGGGCTTCGCTTGGGCCCAAATCGGGCTTGAATTGTGCCCAACTTGGGCCCAACGTGGCATGGGCTTGGACCCATAATGGGATTGGTTTGGGCCCAAAATCCATAAAACGACAATAATTTTTTTAAATCAAAATATTAATAAAACAAGTTAAAATTTAATTAAAAGATAAAACCCGAGGGTTTGACGGAGCCCAATTGGTTACGTCTAGCAGGTCTTAGCAATCCTACCTCGTATTGATCGGTGCTAAACTTTGACTTTCAAAATTTTCTTATATATTTGGGCTTAATGTACACAATCAAAAGCAACACTTGATCATCGATTTATATATATTTGCTTGTAAAATTCTCTCCAAACTCTAGCTTGTACCTACATTCACTATCCCCTATACAATACACTAGAAAACAATGTTTCTCTCACAAACATTTATAACTTGGCGAGATGATCTAATGATTTGCTCAGACAATATTTATTTGCTCACACATATCGGTTGAGGTTTCAGACAGTTTCGAAACAGATTATGCTTTTCGAACGATAGAACGCCTCTCTCTTTGGTATTCAACTTCACCCCTCTGATGCATAATCAAAAGAGCTCTTCGCACCTGCCAGGCAATAGCATGCTGTTAGCAGAAGTATCAAATTGTGAACTCAAGAAGATACTACAAAAGATTACATAAATATAAAGATGCATATTCATATCGTAAAAAAAATCTGACTCTGCATTCTCAAAAAGAATAGGTCAACTGTCTATCAACATAATAACTCTTCTCGTCGGTAAAAAAAACAACTCAACTCGTAGATGCAAAACGAAAAACAAAAATCCTGCATGTATGTGTGGAGGCAATGATGAGCGATTCTCATCACTTCCAAATATTTAACCATTACAGGAGTTGAGCGCAGTATAAAAAGGCAGTAATTCATAGGTAAAAAATAATTGATATGGCTGTCAAGGTAGATGATTACCATAGAGTCATTCATCCCCATCCTACTGAGGTCTTCAATCAGTCTTCTTTCTGATAAGCGAGCTCCAATGCCCATTCTTCTCTTGATCTGGGTTTCTGCTTGCTGTTCATGTGGAAATAAATATAATTAGTAAAGAACTGGCAAGCTATGAAAAATTCTGAGTAATATTTCCTTTGTCTAACCTTTATCTCAATTGCCATTTCTCCAGTAACATTTATATGTTCATTTATTCCAGACCTTGCAGCATCCATTGTGGAGGAATCAAAGAGTTTGAATGCTGCATCCACATCATCTTCAGTAGCAACATGGGACCTAATGTTAAAAATAATATCACTAAATGACAATAAAATGTGAGAGTGAAGAAATTTGGTGCATGCATGCTAGTTTCGAATTTGGCAAGGTTTCAGGGCAAAATTATCCAACGACCACTTACGACTCCATATCAAATTATCTATATAACTTCTCACGGCCGAAGATGTTCGGATGTCGGACCATCCAGCAAAAGAGAGGAAGGGCGAAAAGAAAAGAGGGATACAAAATGGTTTAAATATTCCAAGGAAAAAAAGTTTCAACGAAGACAGAGAAAGTCCCAGCAGGTGCAACTGATTGGTTAGGTGAGTATTGCAAGGGGTGTTCAAGGCAAAATATAAAATTACCATGATGTTGGCTTAGGACAAAGTATTTAGAGTTCATCACTGGGGTTCCCTAACTCGTTTTCAAGACATGGTGCCATTTAAATGAAAACGAAGTATAAAATCCATACTTACAATTTCATTTTTGCAAGAGACTCACTCAACCTAATTATAGCTTCCAGCTGTCTTACAGTGATGGGTATCGGAGCAGACTCTCCTGTCTCATGTGCCCGCCTCTTCATATTCTGTAGGAATAACCATATTGATTTCAGTGCTAATAAACATATCTGAGGTCTATCATCAAAGTTTTTCGACTTATAGAAAAATTTCTCAACTCAATTTCCCACCCGATCATGAACTGTATAGTTACAATCAACTGACTCAAAAATCAAAATGGAATTGTAGATAAAAGAAACACCAAAAATGTGGGGATGGCAGAAGGCACAAACAAGAACAGTTTTTCATCCCTTTGCTAAATGGTATTCATCAATTCATATGTAATACTGAATCATTTTTTTTTCTTCATGAAAAGGGGTCGAACTCAGAAGTTAAGCTCACAAATGGAGCAGTATGCCATCTGACAACATGCTCTGGGCAAAACACTACTTCTGGAATTTCATGTTGTTTATGCAAATTTCAGATAATTCTCTTAATAGTTCCATGGTCACTGAATGTCTTACGCCGCTATAATATGCAAGTTTATTTCATGAACTGACAAGCATCTTTCATGATATGAGCTAGTACTAAAGAGTACCTCTCTGATTTTGACATATAACTGCTGTAATTTTACAGCTGCAGATTCTGACAGACGGGGATGGCATTCAGTTCGACAGTACTGTATGTACCTAAGGTCATAGGGAATACATATTAGCATCTCATCAATACAGTTCAATAGAGATGGTATGATGAAATACAAGGCAATATTTGATATCTGTAACTAAGGATACCTCTTGAGCCAATTCTGTTCTTTAGAACCTTTGTTATCGCCTTTGGCTGCGTCAGCAGATGCATGGACTTTTATTATATGGCTAGCTATATCCTTTAAGAAAAAATTTCGTTTCAGGCTTCTGCATGGAGCTAATTAGCAAGTGGAATTACATTATGTAATTTCTTCTTTCTGTTCTCTGTTTTATTTTTTGTCTGGTAATAAAATTAGCATATCAGAGAAAAGCAATTCTCATGATTGACTAGTAATTTTTCTGAAGGACATGCATTTGAGTCCTGAAATCAATGGAAAGTAATTATATCCTCACAGCACCAACATGTATTATCTTTTGGGGAAACAAAAAAAAAAAAAAAAAAAAAACAAGCGAACAAGTGTAGGTTACCTTATCTTGGTCATACTTCCTGATATCCTTTACAATAAAGATTAAGTCAAATCTAGAAAGAATTGTTGTCTGCAAATCAATGTTGTCTTGTGCAGTCTGAAAGAGGAACAATATCAGTTGTTAGAAAGTTGCAAGCATGCATAATTTGCAAAGATAGTGCAAATCACATCTAAGAACCTTAAGGTCATCATATCGCCCAGAGGGAGGATTAGCAGCTGCAAGCACTGAGGTCCTAGAATTAAGAACAGTTGTTATTCCTGCTTTGGCAATAGATATTGTCTGCTGTTCCATAGCTTCATGAATAGCAACCCTAGGATATGCCAATGGAAATTGTTTAGGCTCATAAACATAATATGCAAGATGAAAGAGTTATCAGAGACGATGTTGGCACAACCTACCTATCCTCTGGTCTCATTTTGTCAAACTCATCAATGCAGACAACACCTCCATCTGCCAAAACCATGGCTCCTCCTTCAAGATAAAATTCACGCTGAATACATTTACAAGTGAAATAGAATAAGAAAAGTTTTGCACCAACAGGAATATTATAGAGATAGGAAATAACAAGGGAATAATAAAAGGAGCCAATAAAGATAGAGAACATACAGAGCTGCTATCTCGAATTACAGAAGCCGTAAGACCAGCTGCTGACGAGCCCTTTCCAGAAGTATAAACGGCTACAGGAGCTGTCTTCTCAACAAATTTGAGAAACTGCAGAAAATAATTACCAGACCAGCACTTAATGCATGTCCATGATGATAATATGCTCAAACTAAAGTTAAAATTTTAATGTCACAAGGAAATGGTTAAGGCTACTTAAGAGTAAAGAGACCAACTAATTAGAAATGAAATGACAGTAAGCCACAATGACCATTCAAGAGCCTTCGAAGAATAAATAACTAACCTGTGACTTGGCAGTAGATGGATCCCCCAGAAGCAACACGTTGATATCACCTCTTAACTTCACCCCATCTGGCAAATTCTGCATTTATAGAGGTATTAGATACTACAGCTGCAAATATGTGATCACAAAAAAATGAAAACAGGATATACCTTCCTCGATCCCCCAAACAAAAGACAAGCCACAGCCCTCTTGACATCATCATGACCGAATATAGAAGAGGCAATCTTGGAGCAAATGGTTTTGTAGACATCTTGGCTGGAGGCAAATTTTTTGAATTCTTCTACCTTTAAAGAACCGTGAAGGTATGAAAAAATGGACAATGTAGCAGAAGTTCTCAGGTGTCAACAGTAAAAGAAAATATAATCAGAAATAGTATTACTAGCAGCAAATGGATTTGTTTTCACAATTGATAGGGAAAAAAAGAAAAACAGCTAGCCAAGGCGCCAAATGCAAAGCAATTCAGCTTGCTGTCCTAGTCCTTCAAAAACACTATCTCATAACTAGACCATGAATCAACTGGCTCGTTGTTTGGCTTTTGGCTAGCTTGAGTTGAATTCCACAAGAAGATCCTAGATTAAACAGCACATTCTTTTTTTTCCTTAGAAGTCAGTCAACAATGAGGGCTACATTTTGTTAATTCAAACCGGATACTCACAAATTGAATGTATACAAATGTATCAAAAAACAGTGCAAGTATTATTGACCATCTAATGTAATGCACAATGGATTTACTAAAATGTAGTAAGTTGGATTATTATTTTAATTAAACAGAATTCCCCAGAATTCTTACACTAACCTCTTCAGGTGTGAAGGTAGCAGGACCGCGTGAACTTGCCTCGTTTGCTTCTTCCATTCCTATAACCCTGATATAAGGCTGTCTAATTGCCACTGCTCCCTTGTGCCTACATAACATCAAGGAATCCCACTTAACAACAAAGAAAAATGGTTTTAAATCATGTGGAACTGCACATGTCTCAATTGATAATGATCCTTACGAGGCAGATGAATTTGCAGCTTGGAATATACTATAAATTCCCATGATTGTCAATCTTGTTCCAGGTACAATCGTTTGCACAAGATGACGATCCACTGACAGAAGCATGTTTCTAGGAAGCTCCCCTGTTGGAACATCCTTGAAAAACCCATGATACACCCATATATCAGAATAAGTCTATAAGTTAAATCAACTTTTAATTTATTGACATCCATGTCATTACCTCAGGATTCTCCTGCAGTTTCAGGGTTTGTTGATCAACATACTGGCTTCTATCGGGAACAACAATCCAAGGATCAATAGGACAAGACTCTTCACCAGGCTGAAGATATCATCAATCTTATTAAGGTTAAACAAAAGCTTGAGAAATGTGGGGAACCAACAAAAGATATAAAGTAAACCTGGGGAATATGATCACACGAGCGAGGGACAATTGCCCCACCAAGGCCTGGGCGGCATGGGACCTCCTTAATATTCTTACAGTTCTTACAAATTAAAGACACGTAGGTTGCCTTTGCCTTTACTCTTGAAGCAGCAATGCTAATTCCAGCAATCTTAACCAGCTTTGATATATATTGAGCCTGCTCATCAACATCAAATGGAGAAAATAAAAAGAACTGATCCTTTAAAATAGATACCTCTCTTTTCCTGATAGTATGTTAGTCCGTAAGGGAAGAAAAAAGTAGTGAATTTTAGAAGTCTTAAAAGCCCGTTTTACTCTGAAATATAAAAGGTCCAAACGGAAAAAGAAAAATTTCAATTAACATATTGTAATTTCTCTTTCCCATGTTCATGCAATTCTCTTCAATCAAACGGAAAGGAAGCAAAAAAAAAAAAAAAAAAAAAAATACCCCAAGTGAGCGAATGGACACCGGATCCTCATTGGAAGTAAGCAAAATCTGCACATCTCCAGTCTGAGGCTCCACCATCTCTCCAGTCTCTCCCGCCACTTTCATCTTTAAACTGGCCAGAACCTCCGCAGCAGCCGTTTCAAACTACAATACAAAAACCATTCAATGATCAAGCAAATATTCCAATATATATATATATATATATCCTTTACAACGTAGGGTCATAAACCGATAGACTTGGAGTAAACGCGAAGCACTTCAAATGTGCGAAATAACTGCAACTTTTTAGGCGATTCACAGAGAGCTAGATGTACCAGGGGAAGGTAATCGGCAGGGGAGGAACGGAGCAAGGAGGGAAGATCGGAGTCGAAGGAGAGGAGATCTTCGAGGTGGACGAGAAGCCTCTTGGGGTTGTTGAGGAGGCTCTCTCTGTAAGGAAAACTGTTCTTCTCCGTCTCGAAATTTCTGACGAACTCCTTGAATTTCGTCAGGATAGAGTGTCGGCTTACTGCCGCGTTCTCTGCACCTGCATCCTCCGGGAACTGCGCCTGGTCGCTGTAGTATACCGCTCCTTCATCCCACCCCGACATTCTCCCTCTCTCTCTCTCTCTCTCTCGATCTCTAACCCCACAATATTTCTTCCTCTCTCGCTCTCTCTCTCTCTGTCTGTGTAGGCGGACTAAATTGGAGAGAAAACTGAGACGGGGCGGAAGGGGAAGGGTTTTTGGAGGGAAGATTTGGCGGGAAATGACTAGTGAGGCACGTGAGAAGAATAGAGCACGTGTGTTATGGGAGCAACTTCTCTACTGGCGAGTGCAGAGTGGGATTAATCCATTACGCCTCTCATCGTCCGATCATCTTCAAACTTCCTTTCCCTCTCCGATTTGACTCTCCCTTTCGAATAAACCAGTTAAGTGAACTAACAATACAAATTTAATCAGCTTAAATACATTATATATAAATATATATAAATAGCTTCAGTTTTTAAATTACTAAATTCAATTTCCATAATCAAATTTACTTACAGAAATAAATTAAATATTTTATACATTGCATTTCAATTTTCTGATCCAGTAGTCGAATAATGCCTCAGCTATTATTAAAAGCACATGTAAATATATTTTAAACTATCGTAATTGATTCATAAGTTAATTTTGTTCATAATGATGAAACTATAATACAAATCCTTTGATTGATTTGCATGAAATGAAGAGTTTAAATTCTAATGGAGTATTTCTGTTGGAATTTATTATAACCCAGAAGACCATTCACCATTCTGCTAAATTGGCATTTAACATATAAACGTATAAAAAATTACTGTGAATATCTTGCCTTTTACATTTAGCATTAACTTAGCAATCAATACTCAGATGTAATTACCACTTACACATAATATTACCAGAATGGAGATGTTAGGAATGGGTACAAAAAGCTAGTCTCTCGACTGGCCCCTATTTCTTAGAGCTTAATTACCAGCTTCTGCTTCGCTGTAATAAGTAAATTGTATTTTTCCTCGATGGAAAAGAAGATTCGATGGTTTTATTATAATCCAGTTGAAAACACAAACAAACGACGATATCTACTAAGAATTTCTGTAATGAGAGATTTATGTATGCTTGTTAACCGAAGGCGGCATCTGTGATTGATTTTTGTCAAGCAGATAACCTTCGTGTTGTAAGTACCAAAGTGCTCCTACCGCTGCATCCTCGGCAGAAGCTTTCTTTCGGTTCCTAGGTTCCCCAAAGCACTCCAAAAGCATATTTGGAGTTTCTTCTATCTCCACAATGACCTTCAAAGTAAATCTGCATAAAATTTGGATGATGAATATGAGAAAAAAAAAATGCCAATCAATAGAAGAAAGGAAAAACAAGTGGAAAAGGAAAAGAGGAGAAATAATGAAAGAGACTAATTATTTCTGATCCTAATTCCTAATAGCAATTCCTCCAAATACCACTAACAGATAACTTGTCTAGAATGCTAATATTTGGTTTTTGAAAATTATTTTGAATTTTACTTTCAAATTCACATATATCTATTAAAAAAGTCATGTATGATTGTTGAAGTGAAAATAAGATTTGGAAAATGATTGGTAGAATTCGTTATTTCCAACGTTTTCTAAACCTAATACCATAGTTTCATTATCATTTTCTGAATTTCATTTCTTTTCCAGCAACTGCAAATATTTTTGTGTATAAGCATATATCAATATACTGATAAATGTTTATTAGTAAGTTCTGTGTAATTACTTGCTAATAGCAGGTATAGAGGGTCAGTTTGTAATTAGCCATAAGTTAAATCTCATGTATAAATACCCCTTTAATCCTCAATTAACGACAGCTTATCAGTTTCCACAATTTACAAAATCGAGCATTCTCTCTTTCCTTTCATTTGGCTTCCCAAGCACACTTCACCTTCTCCACCGATTTTCTCAAAATCTCTCTCATTTGTGCTAGATTTCTATTAAATGCATCTTCATATTTATCACAGAATCTGATAAAATAATTTTTCTAAAACCTTTTTTTTTGTGATAAAAGTACGGATGCGTATTGATGTAAAGGTGAAGTTAGGCTCTCCAGAGATGCCTCTGAAACTTAGGCTCTGGAAACTTAGGTGGAATTTCCTGTTTAGTTTTTATACAACTAAACAGGCCCTAAGTTTTAGAGGCATCTCTGGAATTAGGAGAATTTTCACATCTCTAGATCTTTGGACTTACAGTTTCAAGTGGCCTTCTCCTTCCTCTTTGCAGCAAACATATCTAGGGGGCTTCCAACAATTAGCAATACAGACTTTATATAGACAAGATTTGGCTGACACTTTGTTTGATCCACCTGAAAAGTTATTTGAATTGCAAAATATCAGAAAAAAGTGCTACATCTGATATTCAGCCAACGTAATAACTAGAACAACCACCCATAGTGTTCCCACTTATCATACAGCAAGTTGCTGGTGTTATTTTAAGTTACCCAATTGGTGGATTCTGATCTATCATTGTTGTTCTAGTCCAATCTTGTTACAAAAATAAGAAAGACAAAAACTACCAACCTGCTATCTCTCCGCGAGTCTCACAGCTACCATCCGTTGATATTCCCATTTCAGATGGACACGAATGTCGTTTGCTAATTGGTGATTGCAGTTTTGTATCACAATCAAAACAGTCTTCCAATTTTGAACTTTTAAATTCAATGGGAACAGAAGCTGTAACATCTGTAAGTGAACAAATATCAGTTGCTTTCTCAATAGAATCAAGCAAATCGCAGCTGAAATGGTCTCCCAATTCTGAACTCCCCAGTTTAAAAGCAACAGAAGGAGTAACAACACCAGATAAACAAATATCAGTTACTTCATCAATCGGATCATTTTCAGGCTTCAAGTTGCAGTCAAAGCAGCTTTCCAATTCCAAATTTCCCAATTCAACAGCAACAGAAGCTGAAAGATCTGTAGATGAACAACTACAAGTTGCTTTACAAACAGAATTATTTGCAGGGTTCAAATTGCAGTCAGTATGGTCTTCCAATTTCAGACTTCCCAATCCAAAGGCAACAGAACCTGTATTCTCCGTTGGTGAAGAGAGATCAATTAGTTTATCAAGATCAGTTACTTCATCATCAGAATCATTGCTGGGGTTTAAATTGCATTCAATCGGAACAGAAGAGGCAACATCAACAGGCGTTTCATTGTATCCAATGAGTTTGGCTTCCATCTTGGTGCTAGATTTCAAAACCTCCTCCAGTGATTTAGATTTTGCAACATAGCCTTGACCCTACATATCAACAACTCAGTCCAGACTCAACATCAGCATAATTATCAAATGAAGTGTGAAGTTTCATATAAAATCAACAAGCAGAAAAGAGATTCTGGTAGTAAGCAAGTAATTGATTTCTGTAAAATAGTTATGAAAAATTATGGATGCTCCATGCATGTCTACTAAGCTGCAAGCTCAAATTCAGAGTAGAAAGATGCAAGTTGGTACTACCGCCAGGATGTGAGAAAATCGAACGCTCTCTGTTAACAAGCACGTTAAATTTTGATAGATCAAAAGGTCAGTTTACACTATATTTCAAGAGAAAGAGACTGAATTAACAAATACTTGACAAACTTAGACAAGTCTTCATAATGTCTGCAAAATCCATGAGAAGAAGAATTCATTACATTAATTATCAGCTTGACACAAGATACTAATTTGGGACTGCAGAATACTCAATTAATGCAATTTGTAAATAACTCAAAATTGAAACTACACATCCTTCGGCTGTGCTAATATGTTGTAATTAAGGCCTTCAATTAGTTTATGGAATAATATAACCATTTCAAACTTCTTGATGTGTGGATACAAGCTAAGAGCATTGGGAACCGAGGTGGAAGGCCATCTCTTAGACATTCAACTGCTTGAGCAGGCTCATAAATTTTTTAGAGTAGCTGAACCAACTTCCTTAACATGGGAGCTACCCCAATTAAAATATTCAAAATCAAGAGCATCTTAGAAGCATGCTAATTATGCAACAGCAGATCTTTGAATAAACTTTTTTGCCACACTAATTTTACCTTCAGCGATTCAAATATTAGTTGAGCAGCAATTCTGGTAGCATCTTTTTTACTAGTACTACATGCAGAAATGATCATATCGGCATCCTTCATAGTCACTTTTGCTTCCACAGAATGCTTTCCATTGCTCCTGGATGGTAAGAACTGGAGATTCCAGTTATAAGACTGGCAAAGTTCTTGGAGTTCTCTAATAGGACTAAGCTGCAAGGTGGGAAGGCTCCTGATTGGATCCAAAAAGGATAGCATCTTTCTCCAAGCATAATCCAAGTTGAATCCAGAATCAAGAAGAATAGCTCCAAAACAAGATTCTACCAAGTCACCAAGAGCCTGAATCAAATATATAACATAAAAAAAAAGTTAAGGTTGCACAACCCTAAACTTTCCATATTTTGAAAGATGAGCTTTCACATTAACAACAATATATTTATATATTAGGATTGCCTCAAGAGAACAAAGGTTGGAAAGTAGTCAACCAATCACATAGGAAAACCAATATGATATAAGAACTTCAAATGAATATTAATCTTAAAATTCGTGGTATTTAATCCCGAATACCCACATTTATTACCCACAGTTACATCACAGGAAGGCATGGTTTCCTCAGAAACATCATGCCTTCCTGTGATAAATGATGCTTCTTTTTGTATATCAGTGATATTTTCCTGAAAATTGTGCCAGCAATGGCACAATCGTAACTAGGTCTACTACTATTAGCCTGGGGAGACAAGCAGCTGTTTAAATTAGGTTGGTTCAAAAATCCCACATATAGGAGGAAAATTCTATATGATAGCCTAAATAATATAAAGTACAAAATAATCACAGTACTTACAAGAATATTATCTCTAATTAAGATAGTCCATTTCAGGTTTTCTTTATTTTGCATCAAGAAGGCAGGATTAAGGTGAAGAAATAACAAGAGAAGGGAAAGATATTAGAACAATGAGGAGGAGAAAAATGAACCGAAGAACATAAATTGTTAGGCTCAAGATAATCATCTCTAAACACAACTATTGTAGTTTATATAGGTGTTTGTCTCAACTAAATAAGGAAAGCTTAAGATATTAAATGTTAAAAAGAGAAAGTAAATTAGGTTAAAGGATATAAAGGTAAATTACACATTTTATAACTCATTATAATTAATTATCTTTATTTTAATAATATTAATGATGGTGACCGAAATCAACAGGAAATAAAATTCACTGAGACAGAAATTTATAACTGCCTTCAGGATTGTGATGGTGATTAAGCTCCAGGGCTAGATGGTTTCAATCTCAAATTCATTCAATCTTTTTGGGATGTCATTAAGCAAGACATCATGGGTTTTTTTAACGATTTTCATAGTCATAGTTCCTTTATAAGATCACTCAATTCTACTTTTTTGTTATGAGCCCGAAGAAGATTAATCCGGAGAACATTAGAGCATCTATAAATTACTTTCAAAGATTCTGCCTAAAAAATTATTTACAGTTCTTCACAAGATAGTTGGTGACTCATAAAATGCTTTTGTTTATGCTAAACAAATTTCAGATGCTATTTTTATCGCTAATGAAATAGTGAATGATGTCATCAAGAACAAACAAGGTCTTTTGTGTAAACTTGATATTGAGAAAACTTTTGATCATGTAAGTTGAGACTTCATTGATTATATGCTAGAAAGATGTGGTTTCAATACAAAATGGAGAGGTTGGATTAGAACATGCATCACCACTACTTGCTTGGTAGTAATTGTGAATGGAGGCCCTTCTAACTTTTTCATCACTTCGAGAGGTTTAAGGCAAGGTGACCCACTATCTCCCTCCTTTTCATTATTGTTATGGAGGCTTTGAACAAATTACTTGATTGGCCAAAGAACTTAAATTGTTTCAAGGAATTTCTATGGAACACAGGGGTAATCAGATTGAATTAACACCTTCATTTTCTGCAATGACGCCTTCATTTTCTGCTATCTTGACGTCTGCTCATTGATTTTCTTGAAATACATTTCATTATGTTTCCAAGTGGTCTTTGACATAAAAATCAATTTTCACAAATCTAAATTGGTGATGATGGGTTTTCAAACTGGTGAATTCCTATCGTAGATTTTGGGTTGCAAAGTTTCTCAATTACTCATCACGTACCCAGGCTTGGGGCCAAATACAAATACAAAAAATGCTGGAATCCTATCACTGATATGTTTCAAAACCGACTTGCCAATTGGAAGATGAAATTTTTATCAAAGGGGGGGATGACTAACTCATTAAAAACACCCTATCTAATCTCCCTATTTTCTCCTTTCGGTGTTCAACATTCCAACTTGTGTTGCGAATATTCTGAAATCCATTCAGTGCAGCTTTCTCGGAGGAGATGATGATAATAACAATAAGAAAATCTATCATGTAAATTGGAAAGAAATCAAGAAACGTATTAACGAGAGTGGTTTGAGCTTGAGATCTATAACTACACTTAACAAGTCCCTTATTGGGAAATGGATTTAGAGATTCCGAACAAAGGTAACAGCCCATGAAAATAAATCATATTGTGCAAATGGTTCAACGGTGACTGAGAGTTAGAAGAATATTTATTCTTAATATAAACTTTGTCTTCAATTCAAATCTATGATAGAAAGGATAATCTAAAATTGCTACTCTCCAAAAATGGTACCTTTACTGTCAGATCTCTCTACAACCACTTGGCGGACAATTTTAATTAGAACAACATTAGCTTCCCTTCCAAAGTAATATAGAAATCGGGTGCAACTCCAAGAATCTCATTTTTTGCTTGGGAAGCCACAAAAAACTGCATTTTTACCCTTGACAACCTAATGACAAGAGATTTCACAATTGCTAATGGATATTTCCTATGTAAAAACAATTTTGAAACCTGTAATCACCTGCTTTTAGACTGTTCGATTCCACAGAACCTATGGAACACAATTATTAGTCTTATCGGGTTGTCTTGGATCATGAACAACAACAAACATGCAGAACTCCTAGCATGGGAAAAAAGAGAAACAATCGCGCTTTTGAAGGAATAGAACTTGATTTTAACAAAATCATTGATTGTTGGTTTCACTATTTTGGTTCCATTACTTTGGAACATAACATCGACTGTCTCGATGATTATAGTTTTGTTGTCGATAGTTTAATCAACTTATAAATATATTATAAATGGATTACGCCCCCTTGACACTCTTACATCAATACAACTCCACACTTTTATTTCAAAAAAATAATTAATTATCAATTCCTTTTTCTCTTCTATAAAATCTGTATATATAGGGTTGTAGCATTTAATGTAATACACATCAAAACTATTATTAACTTAGTATTAGAGTTTTAGATTAAGAAACACTAAATTTTTTTACAAATCTTATTCATTTTTATCGCCGAAATTAAAAAAAAAAAAACCTAGAGGGGCCATTCTTCATTCCTAGCCACCACAACCTAAGTCACCGGACACCACAGAGTGGTCACCTCCATTACAAGCCAACATCGTAGCAACCTGGCCACCATATTCCTACCAGCCAATTACCACAGACCAGCCACCTCCACCATAAGCCGACATTGTAGCCGACTATCTCCATCAAGATTAGTCTTCATCACTGTTGAGATATTAGAAAACTATGAACATTTGCAATTGTGATAAAAATTCTCATCTATCTGAACTGTTGCAATGGTTTGTAAGGGGTATCATGTACCATTTCATGTCTAAAAATATTAGTTGTAAATCAAACCCAAAAAATGTAACTTTTAGAATAAAATGTCAGATTATTTATTTTTCTCTCTCTAACTTTCCTATTTTTGTCTTCTCTCTTCTCTCTCTCTCTCTCTCTCTATATTTCTCTCTTTCTCTCTCTCTCTATATTTCTCTCTTTCTCTCTCTAACAACCTCTCTCCCTCTGTATATTTCTCTCTTTTTCTCTCTCTAACAGTCTCTCTCTTTCTAAAACTTTCTATCTTTTTTCCTCTAAAATCTTCACTCTCTCTCTCTCTCTCAAACTCTCTTCTACTCTCTTTCCAGAACCCCTCTCTTTTCTTCTAAATTCTTTTTTGTCACAATCTTTTAAAATTATCTACAACTCTAATACTTTTCCTAAATTAAGGTACTGGTGAATTACATGTCAAAGCCGGGTCCTAACAATCACTAGATCCAGTTTGCCATAGCCTCCATGCACACTTCTCTTGGTCGCCTTCATCCTAACCATACATGAGTGACTTCCTAGTTTGCCCCAACAAAGTTGTGCATAGTTCTTTCGATCACCTTCATTAGACGTGAGCAACCAGACGAGCCACAGCGAGTTGTGACCGGACACAACCCACTAATGAAGATACAAATGAAACCCTAACTCGTCTTTGTCACCTTCATCAAACGCGAGTGAACCAAATTAGCAGCACCAGGTCCCGACCAAATACGACCTATGGATACAGATGCAGACATAAACCTAACCGATTTGTGTTGTGACTTGGATCTATTTACCGCAACCCCAACACTAGTTCCTTCTGTCTAGAACCTAAACTCGTTTATGACACAACTATTTGTGCATAGACGTGTACGCGTCGACTGCTGATCTATGATTGCTAGTGAGTTAACTCAATGCACTCCTCACACAATTAATATTTTAAGTAAAATATTTCAAATAATTTTTTAATTACCATTCAATTCTTAAAGGATGTCAGAGGTAATTTTGCAAAATATTAAAGCATATCCCCACGTGGAAAATTCCACCAATGAATTTCAACCAATTTAAGTTGCCTACCAGTTCAGAGCAAAAGACTATATGATCTTTATATCAAAGGAAAATGGGAGCTCACCCATCTTTTAGGTACCGGACCAAAACCTGAAGACTTTACGTTCGCTACCTAGGATGAAGAGGATTCTATGATCATGACATGACTTTGGAACTCCATAACTAACAAAAATAAATAAAACTATAATGTTCCTTCCCCCACAAAGATGGTGTTTGATGCAATCGGCAAAACCCACTCCAAAGTTCAAGGACTCCACCAAATTTATGATATGACGGTCAAAATATGGTTTATGAAACAAGGGCACAGATCAATAAATAAATATTTTAACATGTTAAAAAACTAGTGGCAGGAACCAGATCAATATCATAGCTTGACCAGGGATTGTAGAAGAGATGCAATCTGTCTTTAAAAGTTTGAGAAAAAAGACCGTATATATCAATTTTTGGCAGGACTAAATTCGGAATATGATCAACTACGAATCTAGATCTAGGGAAAAAGAAGGAAATGCTTATTACTCAATAAGGTAATTTCCAACATAACATCGGTCCTAATTTTTTTTTTATTTGAAATAAAACATGTATATTACGTATATGACACCAAAGGGGTGATGCCGCTATACAAAAATATTTAAAAGTCTGTTAGTACATCCAACACTCTCCCAAAATATCACACCCGTGTATATCATGACCCAAAATTAGAAACCCAAAAGTATGTAACCACCTCTCTCTAATTTTGCCAATATCCCTCACACACCCATTAAACGTTCTTTTTTTCCCCTCTTTCCGTACAACCTAAAAAATAGTCAAAGGAATCAAATTGGCAAACTTTGTTCTAATCCCAGCCCCTCCCCAAGCTCAGAGTTCATTTTTGACTGAGCCCCCCATCGTCCAATTAATACCCAATAAGTTATACACCATATGCCAAAGATTGTAGGTCATCAGGCACTAAAGAAGTAGATGATTGCAAGATTCAGCAGCTTTTATGTAAAGATAGCATCCATTGGCCAAACTATGACCCCTTCTCATCAACTTATCAATAGTAAGAATGCATTCCTAACCTACTTCTCAGGCAAAAAAAGCAATTCTCAGTGGCACATTCATTTTCCAAATTTGACAAATCGGAAAATTCGAGCCAACATCCTCCCCTATTAGTCAAAATGCTCATAAAAGGATTTCACCATAAAAATACCATCTTTCTTGAACTTCCAAGTAGTCTTGTCACTGTTGTTATCTAAATACACATCCACAAGAATTTGTAGGAGTTTTGTGAATTCATCAATCTCCCAATCATTCAAATTCCTAACCAGATCAATGTCTCAACCGCTCCTCCCATCCACCCCCTTAAATACCTCCTAATTCACCACATTCTTTCCCTCGATAAATTATACACTCTTAGGAATAGATACCAATCCACTCATCCTCCCAAAAATTAATAATATTACCCCTCCCAAGCTTCCACTATATACCCTCCATAAATTGTCCCCTACCCATACAAATACTCTTCCAAAGACCCACCCCATGAGGCCTAACACACAACCTGTTATTCCCTCTCCCAACAATATCCCCCCACCTGCCCCAATAACCCTACACCACAACCCCTCGTCCCCCGAATGACATCTTCACGATCACCTCCCTAATAATGTCTTATTCAAATCCACCAAAGACCAAATACCCAGTCCTCCCTTCCATTTTGGAAGTTTCACCTTGTCACACTTCATCAAATTATATTTAAAGTTTTGATCATCATCCCCCTCATAAAAAGTGATATTGAATATTTTCTAACTTTTTTGCAATTTTCACAGAGATAATCAAAGCTGATAAATAATAAATGGGGAGATTAGTGAGAGTACTCTTAATCAGAGTTAATATTCCCCCTTTTGAAAGGTAATTTCTTTTCTATCTCGCAAGTCTTCTCTCAAATAAATTAATCACCGGATCTCATGATTTCACATCCTCATACTTAGCTCCCAATAGTAGACTCACGTACTTAATAGGCAAATTGACAAGCTTACACCCAAGCCCCTAGCCAACCTGTCATCATTACCCTTACTCCCCAACATCACCAAATTGATCTTCAATTCAGAAACAGCTTGAAAACATAATAGAATACATCTCAAATTCATGATCATCTCCTTATCCGGTTGACAAAAAATAAGGGTATCATCAGCATCAGCTCTAATCTCACGAGGTTTCAATCGAAAGAAGTTATCTTGAGAATGCAAAAAAATTTTTAATCACACACTTTTATCATTCTTCCATCAGGAAGGAATTCTTCATGATTTGTCCTGCATCCACACTCCACAGCGAAATGGAGTAACGAAACGCGAGAATAGTCATCTTTTAACCACTACTAGAGCTTTTCTTTTCCAAAGGAACGTTCTGAAATAATATTCTGGCGAGGTCGTCCTTACTGCCGCCTATTATTAATCATCTACCTATAAATGTTCTTAATTTCAAAAGTTCTCTTAAAATACTTCAACAGTTTTACTCAGTAGTAGTCAATGACAGGTTGCTCCTGATTAGTTGCCTAAAAATCTTAATTTCAAAAGGTCCAAATTTGTGCGCGACAAGGCGTGGTTAGAAAGCTTCCTGCACATGGCTCTGTGCGTGGCAAAAGAAGAAGATTGAAGGCCGGATCAGTGTGCGATGCGACACAACGCGGCATGGCTGGAAAGCTTCCTGTGTGGCAGAAGAAGGAGGTCGGCTGCTTTCTCTCTTCCTTTGATATGGCCTCTCTTCCTCTGATCTAGCTACTCTTCCTCTGATTTGGCTCTCTTCCTCTGATCTAACTCTCTTCCTACTCAACATATTTTTACTATTTTAGGATTTTGAAAAAAATCTTGACATTAGAATCCAAAAATAGGGGTGAAGAGGGCAAATCTGGATAAGTGGGTACCAAACCAACCTATTGTACTATTTTAGAATTTGAAAAAAAACCTAAAATTAGAAACCTAAAAGAACTTTATTTGACTCTGATACCATATTGATTTTTGGAAGAAAAAATAATAATTTTATTTTTCACCCTTTATATTGTTACACTTAAGGTATTTATACAATTCTTAATCTACAGATAGTGAAATTCTTATTATAATAGAATTCTGATTATATGATATTTTTATTCTCATAGAGTTCTAATTACATAATATCAAATAATAAAACAAAATAATTAAATAATAAAATATGGTGATCAACACTTACCTATTTCTTTTTCCATCTTGGAAAATATAAATATATATAGGGTTGTAATATCCAATAGAATACATATCAAAACCATTCTTAACAGAAGTTTTCAAATCCTATATAAAACCAAGCTCAAATATCCTGAAGTACTTGGGAACAATAGATTGTATATTCAATCACAATTCTCATAATTCTCACTGGGTTATTCTTTCATCCAAGGTAGGGTCACTAAACAGACCTATTTTGAAGTTCCAGATAAAGCTCAAAGTGGTGGGAAATGTAAGAATCTTTCCCTTGCAGGTTCAGTCGGCTTGATAAATTCATAACCTCTTCTCTTCTCTTGTATGCTATGAAGTCTACTAAACTGCCTCATGCTATTTGTAAGAATATTGATGAGCTTAATAGATAGTTTCTCTAGAGACATAGTAGGGAGAAGCATTTAGTCAAACGAGACATTACGACTAATTCTAGAAAGGATGGATGATATGCTATTCTCTATCAAAACAAGTAAGGTGCAGCAGAAGTTTCCAAATTAACTCCTGGAGCGAAATTAAAAATTGCAGATATCTTCATCATTTTAAAACATTGATTGACAAAAAGAAGGATGTAAACATAGATGATAGAGAGAACTAAAAAATACCTTAGGGCATTTAGGCGCTCCAAAAAGTTGTGTTTCTGATGAAGGTCTATTAACAAAATCCACATACTTGTTTATGGCATCAGAGAGGCTACGAGAATCACACAAAAGAAATTTGTTGAAGGATTGATTTACTGCAATATTTGCAAAGGCCTTATTGCTCACTGACAATGATCTGAGATCTGTTAAATGACCAGGCTTCAAGTTTGGATAGACAGAAAAGAGATATGATGTGATTAAGTAATCCAAGAGTGCATCTCCAAGAAACTCCAATCTCTGCCAGAAGTCATCAAAATATTACTTGTAGCAATATCAGACCATAAATACTTCCAAGAAACAATCCATTAAACGAGAAAACAGAAGACTAGTTCCATTCCGATTCAAGAAACAGGAAAGACAAGAAAATACCGTACCTGATAGCAGCCTCCACCATGCTTATTGTAAGAAGGATGGATGAATGCCTGTATAAGCAGACCTTTATGGTGGAAGTGATACTCTAATAACTTCTCAAGAGCAGCAACATCAATGTAACCAGCAAGTGGCTTGTAGATCTTGCTTGCAAAACAAGCATTTGAAACTTGTGAGATGTCAAAATCAACTTCTATGCCAATCCATCTAAGAAATGCAGTTGCACCTTTGAAGCCACAGTCAACTAAGAATGCCCCAACAAGAGCCTCGACAACATCAGCAATTGTTTTCTTATGTAACCAGTGGTGCCCCTTACTGCACCTGACTTCACTAGCATTTGGCTGGGAAGCTGTATCACTTCTATATTGAGAATGAATAGCCATTTCTATTTCTTTGTTACAAATATTTGGACAAGGATAACCCAAAGCAAAAAATTGACAGGGATCAAACAACTGATCCCTTATATATACCTGAAACAGGTGGTTTTGAATAATATGCTCTCAGTTATTTAATCTACAACATGTATTTTTTTTCCAATCGAAAAAGCATTTTTAACAGAAAAAGAGCTCTAAATTTGAATCTACATACAAGGCATAAGAACAAGAGATTCCATTAAGAGCAAAAGCAAATTTCACTAATAAGGCACCAAAGAGTTGGCATCCAAGTGCAAATAAGCTTCAACATTCACAACATAGATAGTCTTTGTATAACTAAAATCATAGGACTGGGCATCAAAAGAGATCCCAGTCCTATATCTGATGGCAGAAAGTTAGAACAGCAAATAAAAAGAAAATTCATGAATCAAGTGATAAAGAAGTTCCTACGACTTGGTGAGAGAAAACTGTTCCCAAGTTGTTGTGAAATGAACTATTTTAACATCCAGACTTACCCTCAAATATTTCCTTTAGTTTCTTCCTAAAATATTCCTACTATTATATGAAAAAGCCTCTTCAGTCACTTTATTTTTATCCTCATCTCCTCTACTCCAAGACTTAAATTACATAATAATTAAACTTATTGTTACTTTTTTGCAAATAATTTATTTGTGCAAAATAGTTTGAAATTATTAACTAGTAAACTATTAAAAAACAAAATACTAATTAACATAACTACTATTTTATTTAGTCCAAAAAAGAAATCATTTTATCCCAACTCATTTAAGCTGGCTGAAAATGATGCTTAAAAAGTCTATTATTTTGTTTCAACCAAATGGCCCATAAATCAGCAAAGCTAGGCCCCTTCCAGAAAATCTTATGCTCCTTAATCATTCCCCACCATGCACATAAGAAACAAATATCCAAGTCTACAAAATCTTAGGTTCCTTACTCCACCCTGCTATGCATATAAGAAACAAAAATATCAATCAGAAAGGTGTGCAAGCTTCCTCAAAGAATGAAACAGCTTAGATCATGACTTCCATGCCTGAGGACAATGAAGAAAGAAATGGCTATTTCTCTTAGAATGGTGGAAACATTTCAAGCCAATGTCATCAGAGAGAGCTTTATGAGGTCCTAGAATTTGAAAGATATCACTAATGCTAACCCAAGTCCAAATGGAAACTCTCATCTTACAGGAAACTTTCACTGTATGGAACAGAGCAGAAATGCAGATAACAGAACAGGACTACAAGTGATGAACTCAAAGCACATAAATCAGACATCAGGAAAAGAGCAATTTGGACTTTAATAACCTGAAGCAATTAATAATATCAATTCCATAAAGGATTGTTTGGACAAATCAAAATTCTCACAGGAAGCTTTCACTATGTAGAATGAGGAACGAAGAATAACATTATGGTTAAGACAACTATGAGTGAGGTAATCAAAGAAAGATTTACAGGTATAAGCCCCTAAAAGAGGGACGAAGTTCTAGAAACATTGTTATTATGAAGGGACAAAGGATCGAACGGGAAATTATGTCGGATAATCTGTAAAGCCGAGGGAAATGCAAAAGGTGCATAACTCACCCATTTATTTTCCCAAAATATAAAACAAGACCGATCCCCCAAATCTAACCGGAACAAGCAAGACAAAAAATCATTATTCTTGAATCACTTTCGTGTCCAATTGTTCTGGTTTAGTTTTTAACAGCTTCTCACAACTCTATGCAACAAAGAACCAATTTTGTCTGGAAAATATTATAACCGTCTGGCTAAGAGAATAATGTTTTTGGATACTAAATTCGTCAAGATCTAAACCACCTTCCTTCTTAGGAAAACAATGAACCTCCCATTTCACACAATAATCCCCAGCATTTTCATCAATGCTGGACCACAAGAGATACTCTTAGCAACCACTACCATTATTCTAGAAAAAGCGAAATAATACAATAGAATGCTATTCAAACAAAATTGTGACAACAGAACTCGACCCACGTGAGAGAAAGGGCTTCCTTCCAATTCTCTAATCACTTAGAATTCTTCACAGCACTGAATCCAAAATAGAAGAAATCCTCATGTTCCCCACAAAAGGAACCAAAAGATCTAGATTATAGTGCAGAAATTACACTCTGCAAGTCTGGACAAGCTCCACATAACATCCTCATCCAGATTGTTACCAAGAAAACCACTCCTGAATAAATTGGTCCTTAAATCCGAGATGACCTCATAAAACTACAAGAGAGAGATGACTTTGATAAGAGTATCACTGTCTTCAGATAGAAAAAGAATCACATCATCCACAAATTACAAATGAGTGTTAGAGAAATGGTGAATTAAGTTAAAGAATATTAAAATAAATGACACTCTATGTAATTAATTATAATTAATTGTTTATTTTGTTTTACTTAAAAAATTTATATATAGAGAATTGTAATATTCAATAAAATACATATCAAACCATTCTTATCATGGTGTCAAAGACCTATGCCAAAGAAAGTCTAACTTTAGTTATAAACCCTAATAAGCTTTTATTCCAGAAATAGAAAAGAAAAAACCCTAAAAGGGTTAGGTTAGCCTTCACAGACCATTCAGTCACAGCCACTGCCACTAGCAACTAGTAGCAACCAAATTGGCCCTCATCACCGAAGTCAGAACCTTCAGCCACACATCCAAATGCAGCCGCACTGTGAACACAACCGCACCGCTAAAGGCAAACATGACACCATCTGTCAAGATGCTCCTCTATCATGAGACACTAGATGTACAGTGCCCACCCTCTATGCCACCCTCTACTCCAGCCTCTGTCTAGACGTACAGCGCTTGCGAGATGTACGATGTTCGCCCTTAGTTCTTGCTGCACCTTTGCCCTAGCCACACCCTTGTGAATGCAACCTGTTCACAGTGTCGTCCCAAACTAATATTATGTCCCTTTGTCCATATCCAAGCTGTCAGATCAACCGCACAGAACTAGATCAGCTGCAAGCTATCGATTCCCTCCTCACATAGCCACTTGAATTCCTGGTAAATTCTTCTTCGTAATTTTTTCCTTTCAACCTTAATTACTATAGAATTCTTAAAGGATGTCGGAGGTAACATCCCAAAATAATAAAGTATATTCCCATATAAGAAATTCCATCACCGAATTTCAGCCAATCCAGGCGGCCTATCTAACATGATATCCAGCAACACTAAAACAGCGTTTGAAGAAGAGTCCCGAAATGAGCAGGATACCTGCGGGATTCAAAGTGCCCACAGGAATGTTGCCTGCGAACTTGCGGGAACACCGACAAGGAGGCCTGCGTGCCCCGCACACCCAGCAGCCCGCATGCATGTGCACGCGCGCACAATGGAGGCACGTGCACGACAAGAGAGCGTGCACACACTGCGCACGCTTGCGCCCATGCGGAACCCTTCTCCCCCACGGAAAAAGGTGTCCTACCCGCGAAAGAATTCCTGTGCATTTGTGGGCCGAATTGCAACTGATATGGGCCTCACCGAAGTTTAACGGCTATTCCAGGCCCAACATCCCTCCATATACTGCAGGCCCAATGAATCAAAGCCCAAAACCTGAAGGCCCATAGGCCTTGAGTCCAAGATACAGCCCAAAGAGAGCTTGTCGAGTCCAAATTGAGAAGAATCAAGGAGTGCAAGCCCAAAATCTGCTTTGAAAGGCCAAGAAGAAGCCCGACCGCAACCCAAGAAAAGGATCAAGGCTCGGCCAAACCCGAGCTCAAGCCGTGGCCACCATGGCAAAGAGGAGGTAGACATAAGAAAGTCCAGCCACTCAAGAAAACTTATCCTTGAGGAATCTGACTCAGAGGAGGAGATGACACCTTCTAAAGCCAACCAAAAACTGAACCAAGAAGGTCAAGAAGATTCCTGGCCTTAAAGGACCAACAAGCTGAGAGAGAGGAGAGTATTCATGGGAATCCGATACCAAAGAGGAAGAAGTTTTCCTTCTTCCTTCACAAGTCCAAAAACAAGTTGAAAACACCTTCTATGTAGAAGATTCTTTGTTGAAGAGTGAAGACTTCAAAAAGGAGATGAATATTCAAAGGAAGGGAGTAAGAATTCCAACCAAAAGGGGAGTCCAAAGCTATCATGCAATCGACCAAGAAGAAGACTTCAAAGCTGATTCTTCCATTCACTCTTCACATAAAGTCCTCTATTTTATAGCAAAAAGACCGCTCAAGAATCATTAAAGAAATAAGAATAACAAGCCGAATGCACATAGGAAACCAAACCCAATAAGGAACATGACTTCGACCATGAGAGGAAGACTTATGTTTTTAGTTTATTTTATTGTTTTTATATTCCTATTTAAATTAGGACTCGACTATTTTAATTATTTATGTTTAAGATTTTAAGTAGAATTATGTAATCCTACTCTTATTCGGATAAGAAAATAAAGGTTTATATAAGAACCTTAGTCCTTAGGTTGTAAACACAATTCAACGATTCAAGAGATCAATAAAATTAAAACTTTTGCTTTCTTTAAAATTAGCTTTGGTAATTTTGTAAATGTCCTTCAAGTTCTTCAAGTTAGTGAACTTTTATAAGTTTTGTTGAGGCAAAAAATCAAAATTGACTTATCAGATAAGCCGTGAAGTCCTTCTTTTTCTTTTTATTTTTCCAATTATCTTAACTATTGTTTTCCAAATTGGTGGGTGATATTATCAAGTAGAAGACGGTGAATTAGGTGATTAAGATGTTCAGATCAGACGTGGTGTGAGGTTCCGAGAGTATTACGATCCTTACAAGTCTCTCCCGCGTCACTATCTCTTACAGGTAAGGATTATTTAAACCGATCTCAATTAATTTGGACCATCATTGAAGGTAAAGGCTAGTTCATCCATCTTTTGGATACTGGACCAAAACCCTGCAATCGCATATTTGATGTTTGGGACAAAGAGGAATTTATGATCATGGCATGACTATAAGACTTCATAGCTCCAAAAATAAACAAGACAATGATGTCCTTGCCACCACAAAAATAGTATGGGATGCAACTGGCAAAACAAGTCAAGAACACTGCAAAATTTTATGAGTTAACGATCAAGACATGGTCTATTAAACAAAGACAGATCAATAAACGAATATTCTAACTTGTTAAAAGACTTATGGCAAAAACTGGATCAGTATAATAACTAGACCATGGATTGCAGTAAAATGCAACTCGACTTAACAAACTTAAAGAAAAAAATGTACTTATCAATTTTTGGCAAGACTAAATCTGAATATGATCAGGTATGAGTCTAAATTTTGGAAAAAGAGGAAATATCATCACTCAATGAAGTCATTTCGATTGTAATAAAAATAAAGAGTAGAAAATGGGTCATGCTAGAATCTCGTCCCACCAACAATTCAGCTCTGATCTCATGAGATTCCAAATCTTGCCAGTAGATAAAGGAAGTGAGTCACTCTAAGAACTTAACTCAGGAATAGATAGAAAGGACAAACTTTGGTGTATTTTTTTGCAAAAAACCCAAACATACCAAAGAAAAGTGTTGGGAATTGTATGACAAGCCCAATACTTCAAGTAAGGAGTGAATATATAAAAATACCTCATTAAAGATTCTCAAACAGGTTCATATGATTAATCAACAAGAAGAAGAAATACATACTAATCTCACAATTTTGAAAGTTGAGATTGAACGACTAAAAAATCGTTGAGAGAACTTTAAGAAGCCCGCAGGTACAAGTGTAACAAAATACTCATATGTACTTTTATTTTCACACATTTTAAATGCTTCAAATAAATATTTTGAAAATTCTTGGATTATAGCCTCAAAACTACGCATTATATAATCAATACTTCTAAAGATTTTCATACATATATTCTCCATCCAAGTAATAAGAAAAATGTCACTGCAGATAATTTCCTAAATTATCAAGATTAATCCTACCATTTTTCTAGAAGATGTGTTACATATTCCCAAACTGTGCACTAATGTTGTGTCAGTTAGTAACTCATCACATGATTTGAGTTACAAAAGAACATTTGACTCTTCTCACTATAACTTTCAGGATTAGAGTTTGAAAAAAATAATTAGACGTGCTGAAACCAGAAACATAATATATTATTTGGATGCATCTAAGGAATCCTTCTTTGTATTACTATCGACTCTATACACAAGATTTGACTTCATCATAAAAGATTTAGACACTCATCCTTCTCCACTTTGAAGGTTATATTTCCTTTATTGCTTAAAAGTTCAAAATATGAAAATTTAAATTGTGATATCTATGAGTTCGTAAACTATAAGCATATAATATTTCCTATTAGTAACAAAAGAAATTTACCTCCGGTTTCATTAATTTACAGTGATATTTGGGAATCGACTCACACATAATTTTTCTAAGGATTGATGGTTTGTGTAATTCATTGACGATTGCACCAAAGTCATCTGACAGTTTTTACTCAAAAGTCAACTATGATGTTAGACACATCGTACTCTAGTTCTATAACATTATAAAAATCAAATTCGGAATTAGTATAAAAAGATTTTGCATTGATAACGCCAAAGAGTTTTTAATCACACACTTTCATCAGTCTCCCATCAGGAGAGAATTCTTCATGAATCATCTTGCATCCACACAACATAACAAACCGGAGTAGCAAAACACAAGAATAATCACCTTTTAATCAAAATAATATTGGATAAAGTCGTCTTTCCCATCATCTACCTTATTAATCGTCTACCCACCAGAATTGTTGATTTCAAAGGTCCCAATTGAAACACTTCAAGAATCTTACCCAGCAGTGTCAAAAACTATCTGATCCCACAGATATTTGGATGAATTGTCTTCATTCATATCCATTCCTATTAAAAATGAAAAATTGATCCCTGAATCCTGAAATGTATACTTGTGGGATACTCATCTCAAAAGGAGTTCATCCACCAATTCAAAAGTTTTCTATGTCTGCGGATGTTACATTTGTTGAACAAAAATCATACTTTATCTAAATGTATCTTCAACGGAAACTTATATTTAAAGATAAGAATACAAAATTCTTAACAGACTTTAACCTATTACCTTTGCCACACACCACAATCACCATTACACAAGAGAACCTTCAGAACCATCAAAATATTTACCTACTAAGAAATCATTAGAACCTAGGTTTTCTTAGGTATATAAGAAGAGAAAGATGTTGAGTAATGGGTCTAGGTCGATCCAAGAATTCAACCTTGATTCTATAACTAAGATAAACCTTGAAAAACCTATACAATTCGATAGTGATATACATGCTACACTTCGTAAAGACAGAAGAACATGTATTAAACACCTGCTTCATCCTATCTCACAACTTGTATCATTTGATAAGTGTTCACTATTTCATAAAAATTTTCTCACAAGTCTAATATAAATTCATTTCCTAACACAATATCTGAGATATTATTTTATAAAAAATAAAAAATATTATAAATGTATAAATGTAGACACTTAAAAAAAACTATACATGAGAAATTGTGGATTTACCCAAAGACAAAAAACCGATGGGATGTGAATGAATCTTTACAATCAAATACAAGACAGACGGTACAATCAAGAGATATAAAGTGATATTCGTGGCAAAAACTATACACAAACATATGAGATAGATTACTAAAACACATTCACACTATTAACCAAGATGAACACTGTGTGAATCTTGTTATCATTAATTGCTCACTTTGGTTGGCAACTATGTCAATTTGATGCAAAAAATGTCATTCTTGTATGGAAATTTAGAAGAATAAATCTACATAGATACTCTATCAATCTTAGACCAGTCGTAAAGTCAAGTGGAAAAATCTCATGTACCTATTGCTGTAATAAATCAGCCATAAGCATTACACATAAGTTGATGCAACATGACCGAACCAAGCATATCGGGGTCAATAGACATTTTATTAAAGAAAAACTTGACAGTGACCTAATATATACCTATATATGCTTACTAATTCTCAATTGGTAGATGTATTGACTAAAAACTTAAGCAATCTAACATTTTAAACTTTTATTAATAAGTTAAGGATGGACAACATATATTCCCAGCTTGAGAATAAGTGTTAAAGACATGGTGAATTAGGTTAAAAGGTAAATGAATAAATTATACTCTATAAAATTAATTGTAATTAGTTGTTTATTTCTTTTTCCATTATAGAAAATTTATATACATGAGATTGTAAGATTCAATATAATACATTTCAAACTATTCTTACAATGAGAAACCTCTATCTCCGTATTTCCCACAAGTAATTGGAAAAAGGTTAATCTACAAAGAATACACAGAAAATTAGGAAGGCAAGGAACCGTACTGATGCGCAGGCAAAAATATATGGTCATACCTTGCATGAAGGCCCAATCACAGGAAGCAACTAGGTCAACGAGGGTTAAATTGTCATATTATAGTCTTACTATAGTAGGCTCTCATATCATACTAATGAGTTACTAATTATCTCAAAACTTAGATAAGGAAGTTTGATTTACAAGTAGAAAAACTCTTCTAGTCTATGTGATATTAATAAGAGGTTTATGCTAAAAAATATAAATCTAAAACACATGCCTCAAAATAGGTTTAGTGTAAAAAAAAAGGACCGAAACATACTAAGGTGTGTGCTCCTCCATAAGGAGAGAGACAACAAGCACTTCACATTTCAAATGACTTTTCTTCTTCATAGGAAGTTTCACATGTAAAATGTTTTGGATCTGCGTAAAATTGATTTTTATTCTTTTTAACTTTCTTGGAGGCATGTCTAAATCTAAACACAAAACAAGATTACTTGTTTATGCACTTTCTCTTATTTTGTTTTAAGAATCTACAATCAAAGGCTACAAAAGCATGCTCAAATAAAAATTTATCTACAATAACTAAGAAATCAATAGATTGTTGTTTAACATCAAGGCAAAGAGATTAACAAATGAGATACAGATTATCAGCTGCCAAATAAATTTATTATATAATAGACCATACCTGTAAATTGCTCCTTATTGCTACTTTGGACAAGTTAGTATTATTTACAACATTGGACCGTCTCCTAGTAAGCTCCCCTTCATCAAGTGTATCATGCAAAAGAAAAAGGCGACGTCCAACTGCAAATTTGAGGAAGGCATCGCCAAGTATTTCAAGTCTTTCAAGAGAAAAGCGTTCCTGGCACTTCTCTGTTGTGAGTGCCTCAAGAATCTGATAACGATCCAATCAGTCAGTAGCAAAATGTAGTTAATTCATATATTGATTTAGATATTTTACATGCACAATTAGAGTGATGCATTGCTTATCAAGGTCAGAACTCAGGGTAATATCATTTGGAACAAGGCCTTACCCTATGAGCAGTAACTTCAGCTCCCTCTGAGAATGAAACTGATAACACATACTTGAGTTCAATGGCTACAAGCAAGTTTTCAAGATGATGCATCATTGATGGTAGCAAAGACAATGAACTTCCAATATCCTTGGAAAAACCTAGTATCTTCAACTGACAAAGCTCAGGAGGCAAATCGACAAAGTATTCATCTAATTCCTGTGATTCTGCTTTTGACAATTGAACAACAGCAAACAATTAGTATATAAGAAATATGATAAATTTGTAAATGTATAGTGAGAGAGAAAGATAGCCAAACTAATATGCAATTCTTTCCTATATTTGATGAATAACACAAGAAATCGAGAAATTCAAATATATACATATATATGCGTACATATTATACTGAAAGCATATAACCCTAAATGAAAGTATCTTTCGCCCTCTAAAAGTGATGACTTATATTCAACCTCATGACTCCAGCATGAGGATGGGAAGAAAAACAAAAGTTCTGCCTCCAGGTAATATATTTCCTGAGCTTCACAGGTTAGACTAATATATATCCAAACTTTTGGATCACTAGCCAAATTGGTTTCCTGCAGTAAAAAGATTCCTTTTTTTTGGTTATAGGGACTAAAACCTTGGGAATATCCTTCCTGGTGACCAATCTTCGAATCTTCAGATTCATCAAATAAGAGCGACCTCGCCACAAAGAATGAGTATTCTATGGAAAATGCTATAACCATTTAACCTACGTAACCATTCATCAAGTTATCTCCTGCCACACTCTTAGGCATACTAAAGAAAAAATGATGACATAACAGAATGTAGGAGAGACAAGATTGAATAAGAGTGACTCTTCCTCCTAGAGAGAAAAAACTCCCTTCAAACACTCAAACTGTCTAGAAATCCTATTGACCACCGAATCCTAGAGATGCTCCTACCTAGGATTATCTCATAAAGGTATACAAAGATGAGTAATGGGCCAACCAATTGGGAGATAATCAATAGATTCATAATCAAAAACACCTAGTAGCCTTAGCAAAAAAATTGGTGACATGAACACCCACATTAATACCTGTAAGGCCACCCTTATTTACATTAATCTGACCTTGAATACCCTCTCTTTTCTTGTACTGTTACCCAGGTAGGGGGCTCCATGTTTTTGCTGCGAAAATTGTTCACTGATAAGGCAAGTTTTGCTTCATTCAAATTTCTAAATGCTTGCATGATGCATTAGTTGTGCCACCTCATTTACTTTGGCTTCCATTTCTTCTCCAGCTTCTTAATACTTTATGTGAAAAAATAGAATGTTGTGTCTATTATATTGAATGTGAAGATATTTTACCAATACACTCTTTATCCGAACTACACTTCATGATACTTCCCCTAAAGTTGGTGAAAAGTTATTGACCATTCCCAGCTTGACAATAATTTCTGAAATCTAGCTTGGCAAAATAAAACTTCTCGTTAGGAAGTAGAGTCAAGGAGATTATTAAAACACTCAGGCTTGGGACAGTCACAATTCTGTTGGTTTAATATTGCAACAAGAAATAATGAGAAAAAGATTGAGAAGATGCCTCATAAGATAATTCCATATTAAAGAACCCGGAAGACTAAAATATTTTCTAAGAGTTGAACTAGCACATTCAAGGGAAGACATCTTTATTTCACAATGATAGTATGTGACTAATCTCTTAAGGAAGGAGACAACAAACTTAGAATGTAAACATCTCTGCATGCAGTTGAGGAAAATTACAAACTAGGAGGGTAAATAGAGATCCAACTACTTAATTGGGCTATTGCAGGGTCGGTGAGGGATGAGATTTTGAGCTTAGGAAGGTCTTTGTAGAAAAAAAGTTGTAAAACTTATTCCACTTACTATTATGTGGGTTATTTGGAAAGAGAGAAACAATGTCTTTGAGGGTTTTGAGAATGATATTAATAAGATCAAAGACAGGTGGTATCACCTTTTTGGGGTCTTATTGTTGAGGCATGATATTTACAAGATTGAAGATTTTGGGAACGATTGATTTTGGAGAAAAAAATATAAATTCTATTTTCTCACATTCTTTATAGTGTTACACCTGAGATATTTATAAAATTTTTAATCTGTAAAAAAAGAAATTACTATTCTAGTAGAATTCTAATGACATGAGTTTACTATTTTAGTAGAACTCTAATTACATTATCTCAACTAATTAAATAAAAATTAATAAAATATTCTATTCAAAACCCTCTCCAAGTTGGTGAAGTAATATCACATATGCCCAATTTGCAGACCAAATTGCAAACCACTAATAGACACACACAGAAGAACGGGAAAAAAGACCATAGAAGGCCGTTCAGAGTGGCTCGTGCACGGAGGATCTGGATCAGCGCTAGTATCACAAAACCAAAGGCAGATGCGCGCAGAAGAGTCAGAAAAAGGACTAGAAAAGCCCAATCGAAGTGGCTTATGCGTAGAGAAAGCGGATATACGCCGATATCGTGAAATTAGAGCTGGATAAGCGCCGATATCGTGAAATTAGAGCTGGATAAGCGCCGATATCACGAAATCGAAGGCGAACCTGCACGGAGGAGTCAAAAAAAGGACCAGAGAAGGCCAGCCAAAACAGCTAACACGCAGAGGAAGGAAATATGTGCTAGATCACAAAACCAGAGACAGCCGTGCGCAGAAGAGCTGTAAAAAGGACCAGAGAAAGCATATTGGGCAACTCGCTCACGAAGAAGACTTGTTTGTGCACAACGCAGCCAGAGAGCAGGAGAGAGAGTACGCGCGCCGGAGAAGAAGAAGTTCCATAGTGGCCAGGCTGCGGGAAAGTCCGATCCGAGTTGTTGCAGTGTGATTTTCCCCAGATCCGTGCTGAATCTAAACCGCCGACAGTTTCTGTGGTGATTCTCGGTGAGATTGCAGCAAAAAATGGCGGTTGGCGGCAATGCATACGGCTCATGCGCCTTTGCTACTGGTGGCCGACAGAGTCGTGGGAAGACCACCAGTGAGTCTACGGCATCTTCTGGGTTGGTGGTTAAAGTAGATCTAAATAAGTACCAATTCAACTTATTGTACTATTTTAAGGTTTGAAGAAAATTATGAAATTAGAATCCTGAGCTAACTTTATTTGCCTCTGATAACATGTTAATTTTGGAGAAAAAAATACAAATTTTATTTTCCTATACTGTTTATGTTGTTACAACTGAGATAATTTATAAAATTCTTAACCTATAAATAAGAAAATTACTATTATACTAGAATTTTAATCACATAAGACTACTGTTTTAATATAACTCTAATTATATCATCACAACTAATTACATAATAAGCTAATTAAATAATAAAATAATAAAATATCAAAATCAACACGAACATTATAGATATATGAATTAAACTATAAATTGCATAAAATTAGTTTGGTCTCTCTCTAAATCTTGCTGGTGTGAACTAAAAAACCCTGTCTCGCCCTACTTCTGATCGTTACCCTATCTGACTTGAGGCAGAGAGGATTAAATGGGGCCTCATTCCGTTACATTTGGATAACAGATGTCTGGAAGACGAGAAATTTCGGTTGTTGATGGAAGATAAGTGGAAAAATTGTGAGGTCCAGGGTTGTGCTAATTACAAGTTTGCCTATAGATTAAAGGAGATGAAGAAAGCTATCAAGCTGTGGGCAAAAGAAGAGATGGAGATGAAAAAAATTGTTTTTGAATTGTGATGGCAAAGATCAAGGAATTGGATAACAATAAGGATGAAACTGGCTTAAACGATGAGGAAAGAGGTAAGAGAGATTCCTTAAAACTAAAGTTGGCATCTTTTTTGAAGGCAGAAGAAATGACTTGGAAACAGAAATCTAGGGGGAAATAACTTGAGAAAACGAATCGCAACACAAAATATTTTTATGCTATGGCAACTCGTAGGCGAATATGCAATTTTATTTATGAGGTTTGGGTTGAGAATAAGAAAATCAGTGGGAATACTAAGTTGACGGAAGCTGTCAGAAGCTATTTTTCTAAACTGTATGAGGAGGTGCATGTTTTTCGGCCCAAACTGGACGGTTTGAATTTTAACAGCATATCTTAAGGGAGTAGGCAGATGTTGGAAGTTGAATTCACTGAGGATGAGGTGCTGGATGGACTGAAATCGTGCAATGGCAACAAAGCTCCAAGGCCCGATGAATTCAACATGAAATTTCTACAAATATTTTTGTACTTATTGAAAAAAGATATAATAGGCATCTGTAATGAACTGCACTCTTTCGGTAAATTTGTTAAATTCCTAAATACCACTTTTCTTACATTTATCCCTAAAAGACTTTAGGCCAATTAGCTTGATGGGATGCATATACAAATTTATTGCTAAGGTGTTGGCTAAGAGGCTATGTAAGGTGCTTGTTTAGATAATAGGGGAATGTCAACATGCATTTGTTGAAGGTAGACAAATCCTTGATATTGTGATGGCCCCCAATAAAACAGTTGATGACTTAATGGTTGATAAAAAGGAAGGTTTGGTTTGTAAACTTGGTATGGAGAGAGCTTATGACTATGTCAATTGGAATTTTGTTGAATACATGTTAAAAAAAATGGGTTTTGGGCTGAAATGGATAAGTTGGATGAAATCATGCATAACCACTACTTCCTTCGTTGTTTTAGTAAAGGAGGCCCTTCCCTTCTTCAATGCATCAAGAGGTTTAAGACAAGGGGATCCATTATTTCCCCCATTATTTATCATTGTAATGGAAGCCCTTAATGAGTTGCTAGGCAGGACAAATGATCTTCAGCTGATGAAGGGTGTTTCGGTGGGTAGAAAAGAGCATTTTACGGACATGTCTCATATGTTTGTTGCTGATGACACGTTAATATTCTGCCAACCAGATTTGAGCAATTTACTACATTTGTGTTGTGTGTTATTGTGTTTCCAACCTGTTTCAGAGTTTAAAATTAACTTAAACAAATCAGAATTGGCCAGAACAGTGATGCGGGTGTTTTTGCTACAGTTTTGGGGCGCAAAGAGGTCAAGTTCCCTTTTAAATATCTTGGGGTCCTGTTGGGAACAAATTATAAGGATTATATCACATGAGAACCGGTGAGTGAATTGTTTGAAAAGAGACTTGCAGGTTGAAAGAGAAATTTTCTTTCGAAAGGAGGTAGGTATACCTGAATTAAAAGCACCTTGGCTAATCTGTCAATCTACTACCTCTCTACTATTACAATTCCTGTGAAAGTGGCTAAGAAGTTGGAAGCTATCCAAAGTAGATGCTTTTGGTGTGACGATGATGGGGATCAGAAATACCACTTGATGAAGTGGGAAGATATCAAAAAACCAGTCAAACAAGGTGGCCTTGGTATAAGATCCATGGTAAAAATGAATGAAATCCTTCACGGAAAGTGGTTATGGAGATATTTAGGTGAAGAAGACAGATTGTAGAGGAAACTTGTGAAATTGCGGTGGGGTGAGTACATGGTAAACAGTGGTGGCAACAGAATCTGTAATCCTCATGGGAGAGGTCTGTGGAGGAAAATTTTGATGCAATAGTCTAGCTTCCAGCAATGCATTAAGTGGAAATTTGGCAGAGGCAATAAGCTCAGATTTTGGGAGGATGAATGGCTTAGTGAGAGCTGCCTTATGAGAAGATATCTCAGGATTTATGGTATTGCCCAATCTAAAAATATGGTAGTTGAGGAGGCATATCGAGCTACTATGCAGAATGTTGAATGCTCAATTAAAGTCTCTAGAAACTTGAATGATTGGGAGATCAGTGAATATGAAGACTTGCTGAAATTATTAGCATCGCAGCAAGTGAAAACAACCGATGATCAGATTGTATGGAAACTGGAAAAGAAAGATGATTTTTCCGTCAGTTCTTATTATAGATATCTGAGTAAAAAGGTTGATGCTGAATGCTTGAAATTACTGGCTGTACAAATCTGGAAGACAAAGCTCCTACTCCTATTATGTTTTTTGCATGGGAGGCTAGTTGGGAGAGAATTTTAACTATCAACAAGCTCAGGTAAGAGGTCAGATTCTGGTTAATGGATGCTACTTTTATCTGCAGGCAGAGGAAACATGCAACCATCTCTTGCTGCAGTGTCCTACTGCTTACAGCCTCTGATGTATGGTGTATGGTCTTTTGGAGATTGAGTGGATAATCGTTGGTTCGGTTGGTGAGGAAATTTGGGCTTAAGATGGGTTATCTGTAAAAAGAGATATTACAAATTTAATTCCTTTGACTGTTGTTTGGGTTCTTTGGAAAGAGAAAAATTCTATACCTTTTGAAGGTGTTGTGAGTAGCGTGTACAATTTAAGAGATTGGGAGATTCACTATTTTTTATTTGTTTTATTAAGTCATGACATTATTAAAGATGAGAATTTTGTGAATGTCATAAATACACTAATTCTATTGTAAATCTTTTGTACATACGTAGTAACCCCGTTTTTTGTACCATGTTAATATATACTATATACTTTTTATCTTAAAAAAAAAATTAAACTGTAAATTTTGTACATAGATGGTACCCCCTTGATATCTCTGTAAAAAATATTTTTGCATACTTTTTATTTTAAAAAAATAAAGATCCAACTACTAACAAATAGATATACCAGAGACTGGTGAGTGAACTTATACATCTTACTCATACAAGATTAGAAATTGCATATCTCATGGACATAGTAATTTTATCTATAGCACAAGAGAAGTTGACCTTCAGTCTACATGATACTACATTACCGAAAAGGTAGTTTTGGCAAAGGAATGCTATTTAAGAGGAATACTGGATGAGATCTTGCCAATACAGATTATGCAAGCTCACTAGTTGATAGGTAGCCTTGTGACATGGAGAAAGAAGAAAATTGTAGTGTTAGATCAAATGCAGGTAGAGTTCAAGGCGATGACAAGGGAATATATGACTTATTATGCCTCAAGATAATTTTAGAAAATATAAGGATCACATAAAAAAAGTCAATGAAGTTATTCTGTGATGAAAAAATCCGTCATTAACATTAGTCATAACCCTATGCAAATGAGATACCAATTATAAAATTCCAATGATTTGTACATTTGATTTTATTTGATCCAATTTGTTGAAAATCAGTTTTCTATTTTCTCTTTGTAACAACTAAATATATACATGTACACGCTCAATTTACAGGAAGCTTGGTTTTCCTATAAATTCCATAAATCCTTTTTGCTTGGAAGACCATTTCCTTGTCTAAAGGCAAGAGACGACCTTGATTAAAAGAACTAGTCAAATTCAAATCTCCTTGTTTGGGATACAGTTAAAAGGCCAAAGAAAAGGGGGCTTCATATTAAGTCTTTGAAGCTAATGAATAGATCTCTCTCGGCCAAATGGCTTTGGAAATTCATGTCCTAAGAGAGGAGCTTATGGAAGGAAGTCATCACAACTATACCTAGGGTGGAAGAGAGAGGATTAAGGAAGTTATTCACAGCTCTTAAAGGGGATTACAATTGGCAACAATGAAAACATGATGGAGATAACATATCCTTTCTTTGCAGATGATACCTTAATCTTTTGTCAACCAGATGTTCGCTCCTTGATTTTTCTCAAATGCATCCTCCTCTGTTTTCAATCTATCTCAGGTCTCAGAATCAATGTTCACAAATCTGAGTTGGTGGTTTTAGGTAACTCGGATGGGACTTCTCTTCCGCAGGTTTTGGAATGTAAACTTTCCAATCTTCCCATCACATAGCTTGGTGTTCCTCTTGGGGCTAAGCATAAAGACAGAAATTCTTGGGGTCATTAATATGTTCCAAAAGAAATCTAGGGTGGAAGAGAGAGGGTGCCAAACTGCAATGACCAAATATCCTCATCACACTAATTTCTGAAAGACGATAAATATTTATTTGGAGAAAATTCATGTATTTGATGTGGTTCAAGTTGGTGATGACTAAAGAGTTAGCTTTTGGCATGAGCATTGGTATTGGACTCTATGCCTGAAGTTCTGTTTTCTATGTTGTTTAAATTAGAAAAACGCAAGTAAACCTTCATTAGTGACAACATGACATGAGATTAACCTTTTCGCTCCCTCTTGAGACCTAGCAAGATCTCGTAACCTTAATGATTGGGATATAATGACCTTACCACCTTATTGGCATAATTGACTCGTACTCATATCTCTCATATGATCCCTGATTAACCAGTGTGGGCTATTTGTAAACAAAGAGTATTCTCATAGGGGTCCTACTATTTCAATCTTATGCCCCAATTTGTATAGATTGCCTTAAAAACACATTTGGAAGAAAAAAGCTTTAGCCTAATTATCATTCTTTTCTTACCTCGTACAATCTGAAAAAGACGTCATAAAATCATCGTTGATGGTTGTCCACTTTGCTAGCAAGAGAATGAATCCCTATTTTCTTTTTCTTTGCTGTCGTGAGTCAAAAGATTATGGGATTCCTCTCTCTTTGCTTAACCTTTCTTGGGTCATTGATGGCTTTGTAGTGGAAGAAATCTGGGTTAGACTGGTATTTCTATTGGTAAGGAAAGGAAGAATAACATTCGGCTCGTACTAGTGATCACTACATGGATTGCATGGAAAGAAAGAAATAATAGAATCTTTTTTTGGACAAAGTCTCTTCTTTTAAATATTAGGGACCATTATTTCATTTTTGTTTAGAGGTCACCCTAATCCTTTCTGGAGAAGATTTCGAAACTTTATTTATCTTTCCACTTTAGTGTCTTAATCCTTTCTTTGTTTAGGGGTGGCATCCACGTGGATGCATCTTCTCCTTTCCTTAAAGAGAACCTATGAGATTTTACTAGTAAGGAATTTATGTTATCAGGAAATTATTGAGGTTTTAACTTTTTGCCATTCAAGGATATTTTGCTTCTAGGTTTAGAACATATAGTATAGGGTTTTGGTTTAAGTTCTTATCAACATTCCCTTCTTCATTCTGATTTAGATCCTATAGAAAATTATCTATAATCCATGGACATTATTAGGGAGAGATGGATTGCAATGAAATTACATAATTTGATTTCCTCCTACTATTCTCTCTTCCCCACTCCTCTCTTCTCGTTCATATTCAATATGTTCCTCAATTTCTATACCCTTGTTATTCTCTTTCCTATCCTTCTTTCTCCTCTTCTCCCTCGGTCTCTCTGTCCTGCATCACAGTGAAAAGTTTGAAGCATTGTTTACTTGACCTGGTTTTATCTTGATTAGGTGTTTTCTTTTTTCGCTAGCATACATGCTGTGTAGTTATCTTTACTTTGAATGGAATAACAGTATTACTTTGTACAACAGTTCACTTGTTGATACCAATGAACTAAAATAACATGAAAAAGAAAATGAACCCAGCAATGTAAAATATGATGATTAACAAAGTGAAAGATGGTACAAGAGAATAAAAAAAGAAAGAAAAAGTAAAGGCTACCTGAATTCTCAGGTTTCCGGTTGTGTAACAAGTTCCGCAAAATAAAAAGAGGTTTTGCTTTCAGCATAGGTTGCTCAGGATGCTCAAGATGAATGCCAAATCTGATTTGTAAAATCAAAATAAAAACTATCTGAATTCAGTATATCAGACTACAACTTCATCAGAAAGGATAATGGAAAATAGACAAAATTCTTAAGCCAAGCACTGAGCTCATTTAGCAACTCACGTTTCCCATATTTGTGTCATATGACTTGAGGCGCTTGATCTGTTATACGGGCTATGGCCATTTCTTTCATGCACAACATGAGTAACAAAGTAAAATATCTTCTTATGAGTGGCATATACTAGACTGTTCTCCACATCACTAGTACTCCAGCAACCATTAGCAAGCTGCAAGTGAACATCTGAACAAAGAATTTCTTTCTCTATATCGTTGGCTAGAGTTTTAAAAACTGGAGATGATAAACATGTTCGGATAGTCTGCCAGTCTATAGTCATTGCATGTTCATCATCAAGCCAAATAACTGGAAGCAACAGGTAGAAGCTTGGGAAGCTTGATTTAGAAAGACTTCCACTTTCTAAAGGAACAAAATCTGGAATAAGTTTTTTCCGGTCAAGGATGACCTTGAAGCACATCTCTTGAAAATGCTGCGCCTGCAAAATCTGCAAAACACGAATATTTGAAAATGTACTTGGTATGACTAATTTTACTAAAGGGGAAAAAGCTACCTCATCTTTATCAAATTCTGTAACCCCTGCTGGGATAAGGGTTGTCAATACAGATCTACGACGAGCTAGGTGGAGATCAAGTTCCATTCTCTCTGCCTCTATGGGGAGAGGATCCTTGAGGAAAAGACCAAACTTTCTATAAATTCTATCATTGGGATCAGGAACGAATTTTATGTAGTAAGAACAAAGACAGACAAGATTCTCTGATGTACTCCATGGTTCCCTAAATATACCAGGAACTAGCATCTCATATAATTTGCCTTGTGAATCCTCGTCTGCCAACAAAAAAGGATCAAAGATGCTGGATCTGAATCTTAATGCAACAAAGGGTTTCTAAAAAAAAATTAAAACTTGATTTGAGGTTAACCTTCGCAGCTATCAGAATCAGACGAGACCAGGGCCGAAGGCTCATCTATATTTTTTTTCTTTGGCAAGAGAAAGTCACTCAACACACCCAATTTGTGCAACTCTTCCACTGCATTCAGACAAGCATCTTTTTTAGCAGCTTCCATGGAGAACTGTGGTGCACCGACAATCTGATTTATTGGAGCATTGGAAGGTAATACTACATGGCAGACAGTTCCACCTAAATCATCAAAAAAATAAAATTTTGGCTTTGGGTGAAAGTACCTGCAAAAAGAAGCAATATATCAAACAAATATAATTTAGTAGCACACAAGTTGAACATGGCCTTGTAAGTAGTTAAACTTTAAAAAGAATGAAGGTAACAGCAATCATAAGTTAGAAGAAGGGCATACTCATCATGTGGGAGTTGAGAACAATATTGATGGAGTAATGAAACACTATATCCAGAGCTGATGGAAGCACCAGATGACTCAACTCTATATATTCTTTCATCTGATCGAGGAAATGTGTCATTAGATGTTCTGGAAACAATTTCTAGATTCATTCGCTCTTCACCTTTTTGAAAATTCTCAATCAGATCTACTTCCTTCTGGTTATCACTATCAACAAGAATGATGTTCAGTCAGATGCGAAGAAAAAAGAATTTGAGAGACTTCCTCACATCAATGCTAACGAAAAGCACCTGTCTACCAAAAATGCATATTCAGATTGAGGCATTCTGGCCCGACCCCTTGATTGAATAAAACTGGCAACATTTTCTGGAAGATCAAAACGTATCACAAGACCGCAAGTCTGAATGTCAAGCCCTTCTTCACCTACTTTAGTTGCAACCAAAAGATTCAGCTGCAGCAACAATAACAGAGATTAATGTCATCCTTTTTGGGGGATTGGATCTACTTTCCAGGGAGATTGAGTTTTCATTGTCTTGGAATTTTGTTATTGTTTTTGTAATTTTTGGTTTTCATTTATTCTGTTAGGGAAGTCTCTTCCTCCCTTTCTCTTTTGTGTCTTCTCTTTGCCCTTCACAAAGCTATTCTTTCATGAAGAAAATACAATAATGTAGATTAATATAACACACTCAAAACATGAACATTTAAAATATACTTGCAAAGAATTTGCATTCTGCTCACAGGTACTTGCTTTAGTGTTAAATGGGGTCATCATCATCGTCAGACTGCCTAATGGGTTTCCAGGATTGAGAATGAATTAATTGGTCTGTTTTAGAAGTTGTATTGATAGAAGTAATATATATTAGAGTTAAGGGTATAAATAGTAATATACCCATACATAATTATATTAGGGTTTCCTTTTCTACTTTTAGAATCCTGTACATATATGGCCCTTTGGTATGATTACTTTCTTCCCACAGTCTGTTAACTGGAAAATCCAGCATGGTTGTTAAGTGCTTTATGGGTTTCTTGCCTTGGTGTCCTAAGGTGAACATTGGTAAAGGACTCATTAAGAGAAACCCTTAGATCTAAGAAATAAAGAAGAAAACCTTCTTATTGGGACAAATATCCTGTGCATTTTCTTTCCAGGACTGCTTATATTCATCTATTCTGCACAAGATTAGGACATAAAACCTCCCATTAAGTAGGTTATTCTCATAATTGAAGTAACCAACTCACATGTACACATAAGGAAAACAAAAACTGCAACTGGTAAAGAGATTAACAAACAGAAATGGTTCACACGTCCGCAATGTCATTATTATTCTTTCACTTGTTACCATGTTTTCTTTTTTCTTTTGATAGAAAATAAAATATTACTAAATATTTTTTTGAAATAAAAGAGAAGGAATATTATTATGCACAAAGGTACCAAAGAGCTACCACCCGAAAACACAAAAGTACAAGTCGATCAAGTGGTCCATGACAGCCTTAATATCTTTTCAATCTACCATGTCATGACCAATCAAAATAGAATCAAAAGTATGAAACCATTTATCCCTAATATATACAATGTTGGTTTCAATACCCTCAAAAGTCATAACATTCTTCTCCCTCCACACAACCCACATAATAGAAATTAGAATAAGGAATAAATCTTTTTTCTTTTTACATAAACCAGCCCACGCCCACAACTCCTTGCTAACTCTACCCGCCATGGCCCACTGGATCCCCATAATCCCATACACGTACTCTCGAATTCTGTAGATCATAGGACAATGGAGTAACAAGTGATTGCATGATTCTTCTTCGTCCTTGCACATGTAACACCTATTAGCTATTATCATACCTCTTTTTCTCAACATATCAATGGTCAAGATTTTTTCTTTAACAGTTTCCCAAATGAAAAATATCACTCGAGGCGGTGCTTTTGACCTTCAAATTTGCTTAAACAGTGCTATCTTGGCATTCTTCTCGCCATTTTTGACAATAAAGTTATAGTAGGACTTTATCGAAAAACCTCTTTTCTTGTCCGATTTCCAAATTCTTGTCTTTCACATTACTCACCTTAAAAACAGCAAGCCAACAAAGCAGAATACAGAATTCTACCTCTTCTTCATTCTTTAAATTTCTTCTAACCTTTATACACCACCCACCCACCCCTTCTCCCTTCTCAAACACCTTCTCCCTTCTCAAACGCCTTCTCCACAAGAATATTCCTCTCACTAGCAATATCAAAGATTCTCGGGAATTTATCTTTTAATTTGAAGTCACCAGCCCACTCATCCTTCTAGAATTTGATTTCAGCTCCATTACCAAGCTGCCAGCATAAACAATCATAAAAATTCTTGCTGTCGGTGCTGATTTTCTTCCACAAACTAGAAGCATGACGTTTATATTTCCCTCTTCTACCCCCATCCCTCTCCCAATCACCCCAACTAGTCTCCATCACCTGCTTCCACAATTTAACCTCCATAGCCATTTGCCACGTAAAGCAGAATTTAATTTTGAAATAGATCTCAACCCCAAACCATCTTTATTGACTGATCTCTTTACCTCCTCCCACTTAACTAAGTGAAATTTCCTATGCCCCTCTTCATCACCCCAAAGAAATCTGCATTTTATCCTCTCTAGTTTAGTGGCCATGCTGGGGGGGATAGTTAAGATGGAGAGGAAGTAGATTGGCAAATTTGTTAAGGTACTTTTGATCAATGTGAGTCTCTCCCCTTTAGAAAGAAAGTTCTGCTTCCACTGCACAAGTCTCTTTTCAAACATATCCACAATGGGGTCACAAGTTTTGGTATCTTTAAATTTCGCCCCTAGGGGAAGACCAAGATATTTAATGGGCAGCTCGGTAATCTTACAACCCAACACACTAGCCAATTCCCTTTCATCCCTCCTATCTCCAATTCTAAGCATTTCAGTTTTGCTCAAGTTAACTCTCAAACCCGACAACATTTGGAAACAAGCAAGTAAACACCTCAGGTGAAGTAAAGAATAAAGGTTCGGTTCACAAAATATTAATGCGTCATCGGCAAAGAATAAATGGGACACTTTCACCAGGCCTCCCCCGCCCCAATCGACAAACACTTAATCACATTCAATTTGCTTGCCCTCTCTATGAGTCTACTAAATGTCTCCTTGACGAAGACCTCTAGAGGCTTAAAAGAAAGAAGAGGGTCCTCCATTGACCATCACGGCAAAAGAGGTGGTAGAAATACATGTCATCATCCAATTCCTCCCTTTATTCTCGAACCCCATCCGCTCCAACATATAGAGAACAAAATCCCAACACACTCTATCATAAGTTTTTTCCATATCAAATTGGCAAATAATACCCTCTTTTTTCTCTCCCACCAAATCATCAACCACTTCATTAGCAATCATGACCGCATCAAGAATTTGCCTTCTCTCAACAAAAGCATTTTGATTCTCCCCTATAACTTCCCCCATAACCTTAGACATTCTTTTAGCCAGAACCATAGAGATCAATTTGTACATGCTGCCCACAAGACTTATAGGCCTAAAATCTTTAATATTCTTGGCGCCAGCAATTTTAGGTATGATAACCAAGAAAGTAGACTTTATGGAATGCACAAAAGCACCAGTTCTGTGAAATTCACTAAGTCATGATGTCATCCTTTATAACCTTCCAAAAATCTTGGTAAAACTTCATGTTAAAACCATCGAGACCCGGGGCCTTATCACCATTGCACTCTCCCAAACAGCCCCACACCTCCTCTTCCGAGAAAGGAGCCTCTAAAAACACCCTACTGTCAACAGAGAGCTATTTGAAAGGCAGTTCATCCAACAACGATCTTCTCTCCTCTTCCACATAAAGTTTCTGGAAGTATAAGAGCGTTTTCTCCCTTAGGTTATCATTCTCTTTCACCACCTCCCTTCAAACACCATCTCCTCCACATAATTATTTTTTCTACGAAAATTAGCCAAACTATGGAAGTATTTGGTATTTCTATCTCCCTCATTCAACAATTTTTCTCTAGCCTTTTGCCTCCAAGAAATAGCTTCCAGATTCATATTGGCAGCAATTTCTTTCTTCAAGACAGCCTCTCTCCCTATCCCCCTCCCCCAGTAGCCCCTCCATCTCTCTACTATCCGTCTCGGCCAGCTCCCTCAAATTGTTATCAATCAATCTACCCATCCTTTCTTCCTCCTCCCTAGCCCACCTTTTAATTTCATTTTTTAGTGCCTTTAATTTTGAAGCAAACACAAAGCTGGTCGTGCCCCTAACAGAATTCAAACACCACTCTTTTTCAACCAGTTGCTTGAAACCCATCACCCCCAGCCATTTATTATCCAACCGAAACGGACTAGAGCCCCAAGTGATACCATTTGAGTCAATACAAATGGGAAAATGGTCCAAGATGGGCCTATTCAAAACTTTTTTGCTTAAGTCTGCAAGCTGCATGAGCAACATGTTAAAAATTAAAAACCAGTCTATTCTCGACTTCGCCGGGTTGTCTCTCGTATTAGACCATGTCCAATCTCCACCGATGAGGGGAAAGTCCACCAGCTCCAACCTATCCACCCACTCCCTAAACTCCTCTATTTCCCCAACACTGGTTTGCCCACCCGACCTCTCCCTCCTGTTTAGAACCATGTTGAAATTGTCCCCCAACCACCCACCTCTCCCCCCATTTCACTTTACTTGCCATTAATTCTGCCCATAAACATTCCTTCTCCTCCCTAGACCCCCTGCAATAAATGCCGGTAAAAGCCCACCGATCCCCCCCAGCACATGATTCAAACAGACAAGATACCAAAACCCTCCAAATCTCCATCTCCCAGCATTTTATTACTTCTTTGTTCCACATCAACAGAATGCTCCTAGCCACCCCACTAGCTGGTAAGTGAACCCAATCAACTCTACTATCCTTCCACAAACTATAAACCACCCATTGACTAATCCCTTCCATTTTGGTTTCTTGCAAACACATTAACCTAGGTCTCCATCTTTTAATACAACCTCTGATAACTCTCTTTTTTTTTCGTATCATTCACCCCCCTCACATCCCATGAAATAACTTTTCCAATTATGGAAATAATTCAACAACCAAACCCCCCTCTCCCCTCCCGCTACTCTTCTTTCAGTCATAGTTTACAGACCACTGTAGCCTCTCTAATTCCCTACTCTCCCCATCCCCCTGCCTTTTTTTAACTTTCTTTTCTCTCTTTTTTTCCATCCCTTCCGCTTAATACCAAGACTCTCCTCAAGCAGATTAAGAATCTTAGCTTCCATCCCATTAAAAGAAACACCCAACATTTTACTAACCTTTAGAAAATTCTTCTGGACCCAGTCAGAATAGAACTTCTTACCACTCGACTCCTTTGTCAGAAATGATGGTCCAAGAAGAAAAAGATCGTCGCGTTGGATAAGAGAAACCTTCAATACTTCTAAGCCCACATCCTCCATCACCATGATCTCGTAAAACATCGAATTTTCCATGATAGTATCCTCCACTCTGACCTCCATCACTCTCATCTCCTCTTCCTCTCCACCTTCCCCATCTGTAGAGAAATCCACAGAAAGCGCCTCATCTTTCTCGTCTTCGTCTTCCGCTATCTCAACAACCTCCTCGTCGACACTTTTCGGTTCAAATCTATCTTCGTCAATCCCCACGGAGACACTAACAGAATGCTCGACCTCAACTTTCTCACTCTCGGGTAAGGGAACCCTAGACACCCCTCTACTAGCATTTAGTTCTGAAGATCCGGGCATAACTCGCTTGGGCCTCCAAACATTTACCCGTTTACGGCCCGGACCATTGCTCGGTCTAAGTTGATCAACCCACTTCTCTTTCTCAGACCACGAAAGTTTTCTTCCTCCAACCTGTCTGGGCCTCTCGTCTCTCCTTGGCCCACTCCTTCTGAGTCCATTTTTCATTTCCCACCCTGCCTCCCTCACGTGACCACCATCAGAGACAAATTCAAAATTTGAAAAATACTAACCCAACATGGCTCGACCTGACAAAGTCTCCTTCTCCACCTGACCACCAACCAACACAAGATTCCTTAGGGTTTCAGCAAAAGAGCGACCATTTCTCAAAACAAATTGAAAACCTAACTCCAGTTTACATCCCAGACATTTTACAAAAAAATCGTTGTTTCCCCTGTATTGGAGCAAATTCAAACCTCTTGCCTTTCGACGACACCCAATTTGGAGGAATCAATTTTACTCCCATCACCTCATGAAGCACCTCCATCATCTTCCACCATCCCTCAACTTTCTCACCCTCAAGGAGGAATAATCTATTGATTCTCCCTTTTGGCCCTTCCTTCCCCTCTGAGAACACAAGAAATTTCCCGTTTCTATTTCCGCTCAACGGCATCCACAAGGTTTTCCAACTACTACGTCGACATCTACCCCAAGCGTCCTCCCCCTTTTCCCATCTAAATTCCTTAAAGCATTGCAACAGCCATTCGATATCCCCCTTCTGATAAAATATCAATTTTCGAAAACCCTTCCCATTTTCGTAAACCCTTACTCCCCTCCCCTCCACCACCACGTCGAATGATTTTTGCTCAATAACCAGGAATTTTCTCAAATCCACGAACATGGCCAACAGGGCATACCCGTCACCAAAGACGACAAACCCACATGCGTAAAAACTCAAGCAAGACTTTCTCTCTCTAGACTCTCTAAACTTTCTCTCTCTCGAGCAAAAGAACATACTATAGATCAAAGCAAAACTATCAGCCAAGAATAAAAATGTTACTAAAGATAAGAGTGTTATGATTCCATAGACTCATAATAGAATATCCTCCTACACTGTTCTGATAGAAACCTAAAAAATACAAATTAGTTAAAAGCAATTCTACTGAGGATCAAAAAATCACTGTCCCTCAATTCCTATATAACATAGAAATAACTACATTTGAAAACTTTCCATAGACCTTTGCCCATTAGGGCTGCCAAAACTTCATTCTCTCCCACGAATCTTGGCTCATGAAGAACAATCTTCAAAATTCTTACAATTTCTGTAACGACCCTGGGTGTTACAGTTTCGTTTTAGCCATAATGTCTAGAATCCCACAAAAATAGCCCCTTGCCGAAGAGGTTTAACAACTCTTCTTACCTTGACTCTTTATAAATTGGAACTAATAAAACATTGCGCTTAAGGGGGTAACTTAAACCAATCCAAACATATCAAATAACCTTCCAAGCCATGTCGCATTTTAAGAAACAAATAATTGTGCATTTTCTTGCATTGTCAACCATAACACGAATATCTGGTGTGAAAGCTTGACTAGGCCTAAGATTTGCAACAATTCATTTGTATTGAGTCTATTCCACATGACAAATTAGGCAAACATCTTCACCTTTGAAAACTTTAGTTTTTCGAAATTCATTAGTGATAGGAAGATGATAGCAGTTGGGATTTTAAGTTATGTATGCGAAAAGAGATGCATGTATATAATCCTAAGGGATCCGATTTTAAATTCAACTATCAGTTTGTGGAGTATATTGAAAAGACTTTACCAAATTTGGCAAGAGGTTAGCATGTCATAAATGTCCTTATTGGGTAAGCTTTTAAAGAAATGGAAGTTCCATACAACACTTCCATCTATATGTCAAACTATAATTTTCTAAGATTATTTTTTAGAATCACTTTATTGTATCATGATGAGAATAATATAGGAAAATATAGGAAAATGATTGCACCAAGAAACCATAACTTTCAATCCTTTAATTTGGTAAGATAATAATAGAATTTAGGAGGAAATCTTGGAGTATTTGGTTATTACATAACCAAGATTTGCAATTATATAGGACTCAACCAAATCTATGATTATATGGAATCCCACATCATTATCACTTTTCTAATTGTACACTCTCCCTCAAACTGGATTGTAAATACTGAACAAACATAATTTGATACAAAGTTCTTTAAAGGTGTTTCTATGGAAGGGCTTTAGTGAGGATATCAGCAATCTGTGATTTTGTAGGCGTGCAGATCACTTGAATAACTGAATTTTTAATTTTATATGAAACAAAATAGCAGTTAATTTGTTTTTTGTCTGATCATGATGCACAGGATTCTTCGCTATGCCAATAGTAACCTGATTATTACAATATAGGTTGATAGGTGTCTCAGTTATTATCCCCAATTCACGAAGGAATCTCTTTATCAATATACCTTTACAAAATTCCATTGCTAATACTCTAAATTCAGCTTCAGCATTATTTCTAGAAACAACAGGTTGTTTTTTGTTTCTTCATCTAACTAAGTTCCCACAAACATAGGAACAGTATCATGGAGTGGATTTTCTATCCTTCAGATCTCCTGCCAGTGTGCATCAGAAAAAACAGAAATGTCCCGAGTGACTTGTTTCTTATAAAATAATTTTCTTCCTAGAATCATCTTGAGGTTCTCAAAAGTCCTGTATACAACCTCAATGTTTTTGCCAGTTGGGTAATGCATAAAATAACTTCTAACACTAATTGAGAACCCGATATCTGGTTTATTGTGGGAAAGATAGATGAGTCTACCAACTAGTCTTTGATATCTTCCCCTATTGACTGATGTACTTCCCTTCTCATTTACTATCCTTTTAATTCGATACATTGGAGTATTTGCGAACCTACATCCTATCATTGCAATTTCTTTTAGTAACTTCAGTATGTACTTGTATTGTATGATGAATATACCTTTATTTGATCTTACCACCTCCATGCCTAGAAAGAATTTAAGATTGTCAAGACCTTTTATTTCCAATTCCATTGCCAGAAACTTCTTGAGTCCCAACAGTTCTTCGTAGTCGTTTATGAGTATGATGTCATCAACATACATTATGAGAGTAACAATTTTCTTTTCTCAAAATTGTTTTATAAAGAGAGTGTGATCAGCTTGACATTGTACCTAGTTTTTCCCATTGATTTTGTGAACCCACCAAACCAAGCCCGTGGAATTGTCATAGTCCATAGGGAGAGTTTTTCAGTTTGCAGACCTTGTTGATTCTTGAAGTTTGTTTCAAGTCCTAGAGCAGTGTTCATGTGCACCTCTCTGCAAGATCTCCATTCAGAAATGTATGTTAAGCATCAAGTTGGCATAGTGGCCAGTCTAGGTTTGCTGCAAGGGAGAGAAGAATCCTTATATTATTGAATTTGGCCATTGGAACAAAGGTTTCTTGATAATATATTCCATATTACTGAGTGAATCCATTTGCAATAAGCCTAACTTTTAGTCTCTCAATGCTTCCATCTATCTTAAGCTTTATAGTAAAAATCCATTAACAGCCAACAGTTTTCTTCTAGGGGGAAGATCAAAGATCACCCACGTGTCATTCTTCTCAAGTACTCTAAATCCATCCCTAACTATTTGTTTCCGATCAAGATCCTTAAGTGCCTCTTGGACATATAAAAATCTGCACATTGTCAATAGTAGATACAAACACTTGGTAGGATGGAGATAATCCGTTACAAGAAATGTTCTTATAGATGAGGTAGTTTGTGCAAGTTCTTATTCATTTTCTTAGAGCAATTGGAATGTTTAAGTCATTCATTCTAGATGCAGTGTCAAGAGCAGAAATTTCCTAACCTGTGTGATCTTGAATGTGAATTGGAAGTGGTTCAGATTCTTAGTCATTAATGAAGACCTACCTTCCTTTCAGTGTTTTTTCTCAATATGTAGACAATCAATTCTTGTCAAGGTTTTGGTTGTCACCCATGACTTACGATGAAGGAGAGTCTTTGTCTACACTTTAATCTCGGGTAAGCCAAGATCGAGTTTATCATCAAGAGATTGAGTTTATTGTTGGTGTTTTGCATGATTAGTGGTTTCAAGTTGTGGTTGGCATAGAGGTGGTTGGAAGTCTTGTATTGAGTTTGATTGAGGTAAAGAAAGTCATATAGGGTCCCTTGAGTGTTGGTCATTCTCCCAAAAATGTTATTTCCTCATGTCCTCCCCCTGAATTCAAGTTTGGGGTAACAGATCTAATTTCAAAAGAAGTCACATCCATTAAAGTGTAGAATTTTCTTCATGGTTAGAGAATAATATTTGTAACCTTTTTGGTTTAGAGAGTAAGCCAGAAATACGCATCTAATGAAATTTTGATCTTATTGGCAATACTGCTGGGTATGCATATGGGCAAATGCGGAGCACCCAAATACTTTTAGGTCCAGTGTAGACATAATCTTGGTATGTGGGAAGACTTTGAGAATGGTATAACATGGAATTTGGAATTGTTAAGTTCTTGAAGGTATTCTTATTAAGAATGATTGATGTTTATTCTATTAAATTTTACAGTTCTATATATATATAGGTTTTTTAGGATATAAAAAGGAAAAAAACCTTAGAAGCAATTGCAGATGCTATCTTAACAATTGCAAATGCTATCACGGTTATTGTTTCTAACAAACCTTGGAAGTAAGTTTGGGGAACAAAATCTGCCTCAAGAATTGCTTTATTTATTTGATGCTTGGAAGGCAGCTTGAGGGAGAATTTGAACCATTCAAAATCTATAGAGGAGTAGAAGTCTGGCAGGGAAAAATATGTCATCATCTTCATACATGAACAACTTCTTATAGAATAATTTAATTGAGAAAGACCCATTAGATGTGAGGCACCACCGCAGAGTATCAATGCTTCCATCCAACGAAATATAGGATAACATGCCCAATAACTCCTCATATTCTCTAATCTCCAAATCGTTGAGATTCCTTGACACAAGACTTTCCATTACTTCTCACCATTACTGTTCTCCGCTAAAGAGTTATAAATCTTGATGTCTTTCTGCTGGACTGTCGCATAAATATGAGGAAAACGCACTCTAAGAGTACCCCCTTCCATCCATTGATCTCTCCCAAATTCTAACTCTATTCCCCCTACCAACCTTCCACCTTATATACTCCTGAAAATTTTCCTTCCCTATATCAATCTTTCTCCACAAGCTTTTCTCATCTGGTCTTGAACTCTCTCTGGTGAGCCACCTTTATCATCCATGTCATATTTTGCTACTATTGTTTTTCTCCATAATGCGTCCTCCTCTGCTATACATCTTCATTACCATTTACCATGCAGAATCTCATTCATCCTCGTTAAAGATCACAATCCCAAGCCACCTAGGTACAATGATTTCTTAATCTTGCTTCATGCCATCAAATAATACCTCTGTCTTTCACCCATGTCACCCCACAAGAACCTGCTTTGTATGGCTTCCAACTACTTTGCTACATTTTTTAGAATGATCATCATAGACATGTAGTAAATAGGAAGATTGCCCAAATTACTCTTGATGAGTGTGAGTCGACCCCCTTTTGACATCAGATTTATCTACCATCAGATTCCACATCCTAACCTCTTTGAAATTAGCACCAAGAGGTAAACCAAAATATTTTATGGGCAAATTCACATATCTACAACTGAAAGCCCTTGCCATTACAATCAATTAAATTGAAGCATAAACTTGTTCAGTGCACCAACCATGGTACTACAAAAAGATTAAAAAAAGAAAAAGATTCTTGACACTTTACCTCTCCAGATTGGAACTTTTCAAGAATGTTATTCATGGTACTTCGTGACATACTCTTCTGCCCAGCGTGGATTCCGACAAGAAAATGACACTTCCAAGACGCTAGAAGCCTGAGGTTTTGCAAAATATTTGACAAGGATATAGCAGTAATTATCCTATTTACAAAAATTATGCACTTCATATTTGGTTGTAACCTGAAAAAAGAGTTAATTATATTTTATTAGAAAACTATACTATATATAAACAATGATTCACAAGAACTAATTGATGGATTAGGGCAGCAAAGATAAGGATGGCAAAAGTTAGATTATAGTCCAAATAGAAGGGACATCAATGAAAATGAGTAATAACAAATGAAAACATGAAGCACGGTTCCTAATCCTAGGTTACCAAGATGCAGTTTCAACATTGGTTCTATAGCTTTGCTTTGCCACATAAACTATTCAACATGGACAAACTAACTTTAGGGACTAGGTGCTGGTAGCTAAGAGGCTGCAGTTGCTCTCAATTTTTACCCTTAACCTTAAAATAGAATTAAATGCAAACATCTTAAAAACATTTCTAAGACTGCCCAACAAAGAGAGAAGTAAAACTTTTCCTTCGTACCTCCAATCCTTTTTAGAGTTTTAAAGGGTTTAGGTTTACATGATATAGTCATCTGTAACAAATATTACAATGAAGATTTAAAGCATTGGAAGTGGGCTACGGCTGGGCCTCTTAAAAATGAGTCATGTGCATGAAAAGAAGTAATGGTAGACAGAGGGGACAATAACTTTGATTCCCATATTTGCCTTCTTGTTCACATAGAAAGAGAGAAATCAACGGAGTATTGAAACAAAAGCTATCCCTTTCTGTAGCATTTGAAACATTTGGTTCCAAAGCCTTAGGCAACGTTTGGATAAATATTATTTAAAGGAAACAGAGGAAAAGAAACATTTTTCCTGGTTTTAATCATTAAAATTTGAGAAATAAAATGAAATGAAATGATTGTTGTAATCACCTGTTTGATTTCGGTGCATAAAGAAAGAAAGAGGCATGTTCACCTTTCTTTTATGGTCATTAAGTTTGCTGAATAAAGGTGTCATAGGGTTAGAATGTAAAAGTGATCACACTGAGGATATTATCACTAGTTTAATTAACTGAATCATAATTCTACAGAAATTGTTATAGTAAGAAACCTTGTATCAGAATTCAAGAATAAGGAGTTAACTGACGAGTATCTCGTAATAAGACTTTTTATTTTCAGTTAACAATACTCCCACTTTGTATAATAAAATATATAATACCTGTCTACAAATAATCCCAAAAAGAAACCTCATTAAAATACCATCAGCCCCTTTTTCTTTCACGATAACATTTTCTTATTTCATTATTTCATAAAATATTGTTTTTACTTTTACATGATACATTATAACAATGTTTTATCAACATTTGAACCTCTCGGTGAACTTTTATTAGTCAACATAATTTACGAGGTAGAAGTTGGTGTAGAAAGTGCATTAAAATATATTTCAGACCAAATATAACACAGCATTTTCATAGTAAAGTATAACTTTTTTAATTATATCTAACCTCATATATTACGAACAAAACACAGTAATAAGATTTTAATAAATTATTGTTAGTCGTGAACCAAACAACATAATATAATTGTACTTGCATTACTGTCTTATTTTATTCCTACTAAATAGTTATTTCGTTACAACTTTAAACTATGCAGAAGCCTACAATTATATTACAACTTCTCTAATAAACTTTAATTAAATTAAACAAATTATTCTTTAAATAGGTAAAAACTTTTCTACAACTAACAGTGCCATAAGTTCTTTTATGTTAAAAAAAAAACAGCAGCTTGAGACGCAAATAGTAAAAAGTTGCACAGGTTTAACCCAAACAATTGGTAACATGGTAGATAGATGAACAAGTTATCTACAATTAGACAGGATTAAGGAATCACATAATGAACAAGCAACTTTAGAAGCCCAAATACCCACCTGCAGGAGGTAAGAATTCCAATTAGTCGTAAAAGCTTTCTTGAGAAAAATGGCTCCTTTAAAACTTCTACAGAAGACAAATCAAATGAGAACCCACCTACATAAATAGCAAAAACCAGATCTGTATAAGTAACATGGAGACTCAAATTGAATTATTGAAGTTCTTACTGAAAGATTTGCAGTAAGTTTACTTCTCTTAGAATATCTAAGTTGGATTGTTTCCAGCAACTTTAAGCTTTTAAGATAATTGTTCATCTAACTAATTCTGTAATAAACAGGAGAGCTCAGATCATCATTTAAACTGTAAAAAACTCCTTTCCCACCATCCTTCCTCTTTTTTGGTGAAGACCCCAGTATCGTCTTTTATGGGTACATGGTCTGGGATTTGAACCCCTCAACCTCACATTTGGTGAGGTTAGGAAATAGCAACGAGCCAGAAGCTCATTTGTAACCCTATTTACTTAAACAATAGCTCATAAAAGTAAATACTTATCATCCATGATCAAGTTTAATGTGTTTATGTCATAAGCTGAGCATCCCACTAACAGGTAAGAAGGCATATTACAATCTAAATAATAAACTTAGACTCACTTTTTAGGCCTAAACTTTGGACAACTCCATAATGCAATCAGTTATTTAGTAACTAAAATAGAATGAATTACCAGGTAACTCTATCAAATACAGTAAGCTGAATTTGTAAATGGGGAATTTTGATATGAGGTTTTCCATCAAACAAGAATCTAAAAAAAACTTCACTTCTATTCCACAGTACTTGGTAAAGAAATGGTAAATTATGTGTTTAAAAAAAAAAGTAAAAATTTTTTGAAAGGGTACAGAGTAAATTACATAATTTGTAATTAATTATTATTTATTGTCTACTTCCTTTTTCATTCTAGAATCTCAATATATATAGAGTTATCATATTCAATAGAACACACAAAAAACTATTTTTGACATAGTATTAGAGTTCTAGGTTAAAGAAACCTTAACTGTTTTGCAAACCCTGATCGCTTTATTGTCGAAATAAGAAAAAAAACAAATAAAACACCCTAATTCATGAATTAAAGACCACTTGAGGGACACATTGATTCTGCACGAATGGTAAGGTTTTAATATGACCATGTACATGTAACAATCCTCTACATAGAGACAAGATACGCTTCTTAAGAAAAAAAGATAGAGACAATAGAAACTGCAATTACGAATTTTCCAGACATCATACCTGCCATGCAATCAGAAGCAAATGCTTCTGCAACTTGAGCAAGATATCTATCAGATAACGAGTCATCAACGAAATTTCCATCCCCTTCTATTAGTTCCTTTCTTTCACAGTAATCCCCAGTCAAAAGAAGTCTACTAGCCTGTAACCTCAAGAGAACCAAAACAATAAACAAAAACATCCCAGTAATCCAGACTAACATACATCCAATAGCATGTGGAACTCAGATGAAACCAATTGATTGGAAGTTGTATTCTTCCCAGACCACCATTAAGGATTAATCAACCAATAATGACCTATATTTGTAATTTCAGAAGTTCCTTAATTTAGAACATCCAAGCAATACCTAGCCAATAAAGTTAGATATACTTTCAAGTGGTGTTTAGATGAGACCGACTGACAGCAAGATAGAGCTCAACAAACAGAAAATTCATAATTATCTTTCAAACCACCAGTAGCTATTGTTAAAGAATCACAGCTTTTTGATCCCTATTTCTGACTAAAACAACAAAAAGTAAAACAATATCACTGTATATAAAATGATAGCAGCCCCTTAGTAAGCCAGGTAAAGCAAAAGCTAGATTATGTGGAACAATGGAAGAAACATTATTGAAAGACACTGATTTAGAATAAAAAAGGAAACCTTAAAACTAATTATACATGAGTATTTTACTCATACACCTTTACATACTAAATTACAAATATATACACTACTTCTAACAGATTATATATCACATTAGCCTAGTTCTTTAGAACAATTCTAGAAGTATTAGAAAAAGGCAAATTACCAAAACATGATTTAGATTTGTATCTTTCTTAAAACAAACATGACTGCATTTTGATATTATACAAAATATGATTTTTATAATGTAATTTTAAAATGTGACTTCTTTTATTCACATTTTGATATTACTTTATAAAATGTTGCTATTCTAGAATTTACTTTCATACAAGCTAAACATATTAAAATTTTTTCGAAAATACCAAATGTACCCTTCTATTTTTCTTTTATAAAAGAGTAGCTTTATTAAGGAGGAGAAGAAAAAAAGTGAAGTTAGAGTATATTTTGTATGATTAGGTAAAGGGTATACTAGTAAAATATCAGCAAACAGCTACAAAATTGCCCCGTATAGGCCCAGGACAGGTCCACTTGAAAATCAATACTAAGAGCGTGCCTTGAGTCCCTAGAAAATCCTACAGATGCAAGTTCATTTGCTCAGGTAAGTTTCTTTTTCACATGGTTTAAATGTTTCGAGCAGACATTTTTCATTGTCATGAATTATAGATTCGGAAACTATGGATCACATATCAAATTCATCTCACTACTGTGGCATCCTCACATGTAGCTACGAAGGAGAACACCAAGGAGAAAGGGCAAAGGCCCCACCTAACTTCAAGCATCCAAGCAAAACCTTACCATTCTGCAGAATCAATTCAATCCGATGCAACTATAGAACTTGGCCAGCCAGAACTAATTTTCTTCCGCAGACTCATGCCATGTGAAGCTCTGGACTACTTGGCCTCCAACCCCTTATCTCAATCCCAAACTTGGCCCTAAGCATCTTGCACCATAGGCTACCCTCATCATTCATGAATCTGCAGCCACTTTCTATCCTTGAAAAGATCTTTGTTCAATCTAAAAAGAGATCAAATGTCAAGCCAGCCCCTTTGAAAGGATAGCTTAACAAAGTCTCAAGTTACAAAGTGGGACCTCCTCTGCTCCTCAGTATCACTCCAGAAAAAAAAAAACAAAAAAAAAAGCAATATTGCAGAGCCTCCAAATATTTTGCTACACTAGTTGACATTGTAAACAAGGACAAGTAGTAGATAGGCAGGTTGGATAAATTACTTGTAATAAGAGTGATCTTTCCATATTTAAAAAGAAAGCCCTCTTCCAACTTGTCAATCTCTTCTCAGATCTAGACACCAAATCTCCCTCATGACTAGGTCTTTTAACTTTTTCCTTACCCTAATCAGCAACCGTAAGTACTTCAAAGGAAGAGTAGTCACCCTAAAGCCCAAGATGCCAGCAAAAGCCTCCATATTCTGCCCCTCTCCAAGAAGCACAATTCATTTTTTTCGACAGGAAAAGAAGCACCATTAGGAAGAGAAAGAAAGGAAAATACACCTAATGATAATTGGTGGGAGTTTGAACCCGCACCTTTCAAGGGGAGATCAATTCCAGTCATCAAGGAACTAAAGTGGGGTAGCAATAATTCAAACACAAGTTATGTTCCGCATGATGTATATTGAGATTAACAAGAAATTTCAGGCTAGTGATTGACTAGAAATTGAATGAGAACTAGACTAATTTCAAACTAAGCTTTTATTGCCGCATCATTCTAATATCAATGAAGAGGACTATAAGAACCTCATAAACTTTTTGGTTACCCATGTCTTGATAAATGCGCATGGGTGACACCTTTGTGCATTTTAGTTATGCTTCCTTTTTTCTTCTCAAGGAAAACAACAAAGACTATTTTATTCTTTTTGAAAGGTATAAGAACCAAAAAAATTCAGAAACAAACAAAAAGAAAGACAATTATTAGAACTGAATTTCTGAACAGTTGGTCAAGGAGCTTACTTCCAATACCCCCCAAAGGCCAAGACTTTCAAAACAAAATACCATATTGGCATGCACCCTGATTAGCATCTTTTTCATGTTCCGAATATTTTGCGGATCATCTGTCTTCCTGTTAAGTGTTGATAAGCACTGCTCATGTCATAAACAGAAAAGCAAGTAAAAACTTGTTCCAGTGACAGAAAAGTTCAGATAGAATTACTACAACAATAACATACCTGGCGTTTAATCTCCTCGAGTTTACTGTAATAAGTCATGTAGGAGATAGAAGTGTCATTTGCTGATGGACCATAATGGTATATTCTAACAACAGGAGATGCTACAAAACTTTCCAATTCTTCCCTATTCTCAACGGAATAAACCTACAAATTATAATGAAAAATATTACAAGTTGCATTCAGGTAAGATGACTATTTATGTTAATGCCGCACTAGCCATCATAAAATTCAGTTCTGGCAAATATTCTACACATGGACCTTTTTATAAAAAAAAAAAATAGAATGGTATTATTCACATGTACCAAAGGGATATAAACTTCTATATAATGATATTTACGTATCGATCAAAATGTTTATAAGGTTCCCAAAGTCCTCGAACAAATAGAGAATGATGACTCATAATCCAAAGACTTAAAGTTTAGAACCATCTATCCTTTACTCTATCAAAATCATCTTCCACACTGTGACAATCTTTAGTGTCTACACATACGATTTGCGTTATTTGCTTACTTATTGATTAATACACACGTTGAGGTGTTTTCCTGGTGAAGCTTATATGTCTGATAGGTTACAAATATTATTTAGAATTAGTTCTTGGTTGTTTGACAAAAAAATAAGAGTATATGTCACACCTTGTGGCTAGGTATCATTTTCTAGATAAGTTTGTGGTACCTCGTGGTTAAGTGTCATTTTATGAACAAGTTTGTAATACCTCGTGATTAGGTGTCATTTTCTGAAAAAATTGACAAAACCCCGTAGCAGACCGCAAGAGACTCAAGACTATCAAAACCACCTAAACTGACCATCTCATATTATTTAAGCTTATTTCTAGGCCATAAACAACTTCAAAACGCAGCATAAAAAACTAAATCCCAGGATCACCCCTCTTCTGATTTACAAAAAATCAACGTATCATCCGTAAAAAAACATATAAGAGACTTCAGCTTCTTGGTTTCTTCTTCCCACCCACACTCCTCTCATGAGATCCAATTACTTCACTCTAGCAATCCTTTTATTCAGGGCTTCCATCACAGTAATGAAGCGTAAAAGTAACAAAGGGTCACCTTGTCTTAAACTCCTAGATGGCTTGAAGGACTAGGAAGGGCTTCCATTGATCATCACAGTAAAGGAGGTCGTAGATATGCACATCCGAATCCATTTTCTCGACCTCCAACCAAAACCAAGTCTCCTCAACATAGAATCCACAAAGTCCCAACTCACAAGATCGTATGTTTTTTCCATGTCCAGTTTACACAGAATCTTCTCCCTTCGTCACTTATCAAATTGTTCACAACTTCATCGGCCACCATCACCACATTAATAATTTGTCTCCCTTCCATAAAAGTATGCTGACTTTCTCTAATAATCGACTTTAGAATACTAGACAATCTTTTTGAGATGATCTTTGAAATTAGTTTGTAAATGTAGCCGACTAAACTTATAGGTCTGAAATCTTTTATTTTTTTACCCCCTTCTTTTTTTGCAATAAAGACCAAAAAACTGGAACTTAGGGACCTCACAAAAGACCCTGACTTGTGAAACTCTCTACACACAGCAACGAGATCATTCTTAACCACATGTCAAAATTCATGCACAAACCTCATGCTAAAACCATCAAGACCTAGGCTCTTGTCACCTTTACAATCAATGAGAGCCTCTTTAATCTCTTCTTCTGTGAATTCTTTCTCAACACCAGATCTGACATCCTCATCAATCATCTCAAACTACAGGCTATCAAGTCTTGGTATTCCACCAAAATCATCACAATACATCTTAGAAAAGAAAATACAGCCTTCTTCTCTCATGTCTCTGTTACTCTTGATATTATAATTGCCCACAGTTAATTCTTCGACATAATTACACTTCTTCTCGTGGTAGCTAAGCAGTGGAAGTGTCTGGTGTTTCTGTCCCATTCAGTATGTTATTCATAACCAAAGTAGATTTTCCACTCTCTTCTAAACCCCATCCATCAGCACTAATCCAATATTCGCTATTGCTACCTTCCACCTCCAAATTATCCGTATATCCCTAGTCAGATTCCACCAGAACCAAAGCCATTAATTTCCTTCCTAATTTTCTCTACCTTCTTCCTTGTTTTTTCTTCCCTCCAACAATGCCTGCAGACACTCACACTCCTTCACCATATCACTGTTATCCCCACACTTTCCTTCATCTTCCCCACCCTCTTCGGTTACAGAAATGCCACCTAAAGCTTCCAAATCCTCCTCTGCCGCGATTTTTCTTCTTCCCTTCTCCCTTGATCTCCCCCTACGCCATCAACTTCATCTCTCATCTTCAGAGTCAGTCTCCAGCCAATTCAATTTTTTTTTTCGCCATACCAATCTAATTTTAGGTTTGTTGGGTTGTCCTTTTGTTTGAGCTCGATCCAAACCAGTCAACCCACTTCCCCTTTTTGGCCCAGCTAAATTGTTTTTGAGTTCTCAACTCATCTGCTTTCAATCTGTTGAGTTTCAAGCTCATATTAGTGGAATGTCCAAAACGACCCTATGTAAGTGCATTTTGGATATAAGGGTATTGGCGAGCAATTCGATTTTCAAAAAATGACTGACCACACCTCCAAGTCATATCCTACCCGCCTCACCTCTTTTCTATTCTATAACAGCACCGTCGTGTTGTAACCCATAGCCTCCACCGTGACTCCAAACTTCGCTTGACGGTACGGACAGTGGAAAATCTCCTTCCAGCTGCTATTCCACACTTTTTTTCTTACTTCTCATCCTTATAGCCCATCGTCATCTTCCCCTTCCGATCCAGGTTCACAATCGCGCGTTCTGTAGTACATATACAGCCTTCCTGACCTGTCACCATCCACTCGCTTCAGTCCGTCTGGGATGAATATCTGCTTCACCTCATTTCCCTTTTCCTCTGTCAGGACCAAATACCTTCCACTTCTGTTCCACCTCATAGCAAGCCACAGGTCATGCATCTTCCTCGGCCACTTCTTCCCCAATGTGTTGCCACCCCCACAACAGTAAAGATCTCCTAGAACTTCAACCAACCACTCCACCTCTTCTTTTTCCAAAGAAATAGACACGCGAAAGCCTCTGTAATGCTCACTTATTCTCATACCTTTCATGTTTTTGCCTTCACTTACAAAATCAAAACTTTTCGTTTCAATCATCACAAACTTCTTCCCTTCCGCCATCACTACCTCCTCCTTGACCTACCCCCTCTCCTTTCCTTCACCTCCCTTCCTCGCCTTCCATATCAAACTCCCCTCCTCGTCGATCTTCCCCTACTGCAGATACCAAATGCCAGTCCTTTTTTTCCTTACTGATTTCTCTCTCTAGTTTCTCTGCCTAGTTTCTGACAAGGGTTGTGCATTACAATGACGAATACGCAAGAGATAATATATGGGGTAAGATCAATCATGATAATATCAGAAATTTCATGGACATAAGAGTAGAACTCCACAAACATATCTAGAAAGGATTTTGTTCATTTGTGTACATCATTATTATGGGGGGAGCCCGTTTGTGCGTATCTATATTATGAAAGGAACCTGTTGTGCTCATCTATTTTAGAGAGAGTTTGGCCTTTTCTGGAAGTATGTGCCTATTCATAATATTATAGGGAGTCCAACCTTTTTGGGAACTATGAGCCTGTTGACTCATTGTATGATGTTCATTGGTCTTTAAAAAATATATAAGCTATATATATGATATATTATGAAGTTCACTGACCTTTTTATTGTAATGTTATAATTTGTTACTTATTAGGATGTATATCTTACTATTTTCATAATCATTTCAAATAAATAAGTATTATGACATGAAGAGAAAATCTTGGAGGCTAAGTTTCGAAAAGTTGATAGGGTTGACTAATCCACAAAGACTCTAAGGTTCTTATGAGTTCGTTAGTTGTGCTTTCCCTTTTTAGACTATGGAGTACGGTTGAGCCCTCGTACATAAAATTTTGTAAAGAAAAGCGATGTACTTATACCATGTGACCTAGTTCACAATATCTATCCATTAAGCTATGAATAGACAATGTCCATTCACTAGCTTGAGGAGAGTGCTGAAAGTGCATATATATAATTTAATGTATAAGGGTGTAGTAGTAAAATACTCCAACGCCATTAATTTTTAGGGTTCTTTTCTTATTCTCAAAGCTATATATAACCTAGCTATCTAATAATAAACCATAACATTCTATTCTTCCGCGCTATTCCTTAGTCAAATAGGAAAATAAATATTATAAGATTATAAATACTACTTTTAATAAAATAATAAATATTAATACTGATAACATTAGGAAAAGAAAATATGAATAACCTAGAAACATAAAAATGACATAACTAAATTACTAATGTACCTATCTGCCATCGCTGAGAGCCTCTAACTCACCTTAAAATGCAAAAAGGGATATTGATCGGACTCAGCCTCTTTTAAGCATGTAAGATGCATATTCCGAGAAATAGTATATTAAGGTCCATGGACTTACAACAAATTGTTACTAGTACCATGCCTTTCTAAGATAGCAATTCAAACAAAAATCTTCATCTTTGAGAAAACTTCAGCCTTCCATAATATGCTACTAAAAAACTTCATTATGGCAACAGGAACTAAGGGTCATTGTCAATGGTACGCAAGAAGCATAAGAACCATATTGTAGTTCCAAATCTAGTGTCAAATCAAGATATAGATCCACGAGTTGACTTGCTTGAAACATTAATCAGGAACTTGGCTTTCCACATCCATAACCCATAAAGTTAGAATGTGATAGCAAAGCAGAGATCAACATTGCTTTGAACCTATGTTTATGTCAGAGAACTAACCACGTTGAAGTTGACTGTCATTTTATTCAAGAAAAATTTCTAGCAAATGTGATTCGGACTGCTTGTGTAAAGTCAAGATACCTAGCAGCCATGTTCACAAGATCCTAAAGAGGAACTTGTGTGAAATTATAACAAGCTTAGTACGTATGATATCTAATACTCCAACTTGAGGGAGAGTATTATGGTATAAAATACATTTTCTATTTAGTTGTTTTCCAATGTCATTTTTATATAATAAGTTTCTTGTTCATAATGTTAACTTTCTCGACAAAGGGATCATTAGAAATATACAATTTCTTTCTAACAAATAATGAAGTGACAATATTTTCAGTTAAAAATGCTATAAAATAGACATACCCTTGATGGGTAAAAACTATCACAGCATTTGAGCATAGTTGATACATATTAATCCCAAGATATCCCAAACATAAGTCTCATGGCTCACCTTAGCATTTAGCAAGTTTTCAAGACTATTTATGCTCCTATGTAAATTTATTTGACCAGAAGCACCTGAAAGAGCAGGTAATACATTGAAGATTGAGAAACTGTATAAGAAACAAGTAGAGAATTCCAAACATAAAATGTAAAACCTGTTAAGTCTTGTTCAAAGAGAAAACCCATTTAAGTCTATCAAGAAAATGACAGACATCTCATTGAAAAGGATTGCAACAACTAAAACTTTGATTTCCAATTCAGGACAAACTTCATTTGTAAAATGTATAAATGTGCCTTTTTTCAGTTGGCTTTTTCTTGCTTTCTCTTCTTTTTGTACAAAGGTGTTTATACCTATTAAGCTCTCAAAAACAAAAAATATATATGATAAATTTCCCAGCCTGAATGAGAGCAAGAGTAGACTAATTATTTTTTGGTGAATAGAAAAATGTTTTAGTTTACAAATGACGTACCAATTTATCATTGAATTAACATTTTGAGATAATTAATTCCTCAAATGTATCAAAGTAAGAAGCCTATCCTTGAATAATAGGAAGCCCAAATTCAGTAATATGTAGGTTCAGTTAATAGAAATGAATAGGTGCCAAAGATTGAATTCAACAATCAAGATTTAAATGCTCCGGCTAGTGTACAGTAGGGTAAATATTTTTTCCCATATAAAAGTTTCTACCTTACTGACTTTGTTTTGTATGGAAGACATCTTGATCAGCAGGTCATTCTCGGTCATACATTATTACAAGCATTTGACCAAATTAGAATATACGAACACCAGCTTCCAATTTAGACAAATCTGGAAGCTTAAATTCCACCCGTATATCTTTTTTTTGCATGGGAGGCCAGTGGGAAGTGTTTTTTTTTTAAATAAAGAGAATAAATAGTATTAAGTAAAGGCACCAAGAGGGTGCCACCCTCATACAAGAAATTTACAAATCAATTAGTATGTCTATGGCATTCTCAAAATCCACCACTCTATAAATGTCATTACCCAAAATTACAGACCCAAACATGTGTAACCATCTATCCCTAACCTTTGACATCTCCCCCTCACTCCCCTCAAAAACCCTACCATTTCTCGTAACACCCCTATGATTTCCACCCACATCAACCTTCTGCCATCGAATCTCCATAACTCTCCTCCACAATCTCCCATCTTCCCTAACAAACCTCCACAACCATTTATCATGTAAAACATTATTCATCTCAATAAAAGGCCTCAAGCCCAGACCCCCCTTCTCCAAAGGCATCTTCACGTCTTCCCATTTCACAAGGTAAGATATTCTATTCCGCTCTTCACCCCCCCCCCCCCCCCCCCACAAAAACAAACACTGGATATTTTTAAGTTTCTTCGTTGTTCTCACTTGAACAATCATCACAGAAAGGTAGTAAACAAGAAGGTTAGTCAACATGCTCTTAACGAGTGTTAACCTTTCCCCATTGGACAAATAGTTTCTTTTCCAGCCAGCAAGCATTTTCTCAAACATATCCACCACTAGTTCCCAAGTCTCCCATCCTTGTATTTAGAGTCCAGCGGGATACAAAGGTATTTGATTGGAAGTTTCACTAATATGCAACCCAACACCCAAACTAACTTCATTCGTTCAATCTCTTGGTGTCACCAATTCAGATTCTTTCAAGTTTATGTTCAAACCAAAAACTGCCTGAAAGCACAGGAGAACACACAGTAAATTCAGCATTGTACTCTTCTCAGGTTGACAAAATATCAGGGTATCATCAGCAAAGAAAATATGTGTAACCTCTAACTGTTGCCCCACTTTATCAACTATCACTCCCCTAATCAACTCTAGCTCCCTGGCTCCCTCCAATAACTTGCTCAAAGTATTCATAACAATGATAAATAATAGAGGACAGAGAGGGTCTCTCTGCTTCAGACCTCTAGAGGCCTTGAGAAAAGAATATGGGCCCCTATTTACCAACACTGCAAAAGATGTAGTAGTAATGCAAGCTTTCATCCATTTCCTCCACTTATTCCCAAACCCCAACCTCCCATACATATAATCTACAAAGTCTTAACTCACATAATCATACGCCTTCTCCATCCAGCTTGCACAAAGCTCTTTCCCTCTTATTACTCACCAAGTCATCCACCACTTCATTTGCCACCAACACGGCACTCAAAATTTGTCTTCTTTCACTAAACGCATGTTGAATCTCCACAATCGTTTCTCCTAATATCTTAGACAAACGTCTAATTAACACTTTAGAGATTATCTTTTATATGCATCCCACCAAATTGATGGATCAGAAATCTTTTATATGTTGTGCACATTCCATCTTAATAATAATAACCAAAAAGAGAGTGCATATTGATCATAGAAAGACTAATGAGATGGAGTAAGATAATGGTGAATGCATGTTATCTCCGTAAAAAGGCCGATGAGACTGGTAACCATGTGCTTCTATGTTGTCTGGTGGTGTACAGACTTTAGACTATGATGTAGGGGATTCTACAAATCAACTGGGTAATAGCTAGCTCAGTTAAAAAAGAATTATGGGCAAGGAAGAGTATTAGTGGGAGGAGAAAACAAGCAGATCTCATTACGCTTACTACTTTTTGGGCGATCTAGAAAGAGAGAAACATTAGAGTTTTTTAAGACGTAGATGTTGATAATGATTTTGACTTTATTGAAAGGAGATGGTTCTATAACCTCTTCAATGTATAGGTTCTTGCAAAATTGAGTTACATCTTCTGCTATTACCTCACCTCGCACTTCCATCACGTTATTATCAAGCTCAAGCTCTTTAATTAAGTATCTTCCTTTTTTGTACATTTACTACTCTATAGAATTAGCGAGTATCCACATCCCGTTCCTTTACCCATTTAAGTTTGGGCCTTTTGTCTCGAACTTCTATCCTCAAGTAACATCATTATCCACTTCCTTTCTTTCTGATGTCCAGAGATGTTACTCTCTGCGCTCTCTCATCTCATCCAATATCCTTGTTTTCCTAAAGCTGACATTCCCAAATACCTCCTTATACTTCCAGCTTTCCTTTCAAGTATTTAAGTTTTAGTTTGAATTTATGACCTTCCCACCCTACCTCCTCCCTACCCTACCACTCCTCTCTCACAAAGTCCTCAAGCCCTAAGTTTTGAGTCCACATATTCTAAAACTGGAAAGGAGGAGGAATCTATATGATTCGTTTGGTATTCAAATAAAATGAGGAAATGACCCATTATAAGACGTGGAGAACTTTTTGTACAAGGTCAGGAAACAATCCTCCCAGCAAGCGAAGACCAAAAAGTGGTCCAATCATGAAGAGATGATTTCATTTATATCCACCAACCAAGTATATTGACCACTGACTAGAGGGAGGTTTCTCGACTCATAGTCTTATAAAAAATCATTAAATTTTGCATGAACTTAGTCATATGTCCCCTTCCTAGTTTGTCCCGAACTAACCTGCATGTATCAAAATCTCCCCCAAAACACCAAAAAGGATTGCATAGTCCCAATAGATATAATAACTCCTCCCAAAATATAGGTTGTCGGCCCATATATACTTGTAATCAACCAACAGCCTTTACCCTTGATACGTTTTTGAAATAAAAAGTGTAAAGTGTAAACTAACACATTGGCACCAAGGAGATGTCACCCGTTAACAAAAATATTTAAAGTTTAATCAGTATATCAATAAAATTCTCAAAATCCTCCTTCCTATTAATATCATGACCTAAGCTCAAAGATCCTATATAATGCAGTCATCTATTCCTAACCTTAGTTATCTCTCATTCAATCTCTTCAAAAGCCATCCGATTTCTTTCTTTCCAAACTCAAAAAATAGTAAGTGATATGAGATTTACAATTTTCCTCCCCTTACTAATTCCTTCCGAAGCCCATAATTCAAAAAGTCACTTCTACCAAGTTAACTCTAGAGGTTGATCTAGTATCCCAAATAATTAGTATTCCACCTGAGGCACTTATGGATGGAAAGCTTACCTACTCTTCATATCTGCGTTCCACACACTTCGCATGAGGAAACCATCAATATCTTTTTTCTTTTCTATTGTAACATAACTACATCAGAGTCACTCTCCCAATAACCTCCTTTATGTTCTTTCTTTTGATTGGATTCCCTAACCCGTTGACATTCCAACTCAAAAATCTCATTGCCTCCCTGAGTTTATTCCCATCCTTTTTGGAATCTACCAAGGTGTGCTTTTGGTGCAGTCTCCTAATTTTAAGCACTACCTAGTTTTTCTCCACATATATGTTTTGGTGATACTACAAGTCTAACTCTTCCCACCCTCTCCTGGTAACCTAAAACCCAATTCATCCATAAGGTCATTTGGGTCGTCAGGGTTATCTTGATCAAAGGATATCAAAATATTGGCTTAATATCGATGGCTTTTTCCAATGGTACCTCACCCTCCAAGTCATCAGGTGAGAAACTACGTATTGGATTAGAGTTTACACTCATGCAAGTAACAATAAAAATACTGATCATATTTTACTTGGGGACTAGTTTCATAGTCGCTTACATATGTCTACCGAATTGTATGAACAAAAACCATCTGTATATTAAACTCTAAATAGAGAATTGTTCTCAAGAAAATAGAGGATTCTTCCTCAAGTGAGCAGTAACTCCATCAGAGGAAGAGAAGAACTTAAGCCCCAAAAAGAAGAGTCTCAGATTTTGGATCATTTCATGGTCAATCAACCCGTGACCACCTCCAATCAAGCCTCATCACCTGTCAAGATGTGGAAGGAGACCAAAAATAATTCGAAAATATTAAACAATTGAACCCACAGTCCCCATGCCATGTAGAATGTCGAAAAAAGTGATTGAAATACAGCAGCTTTGAAGCACACACAAAGCCAAGGAGAAAGGATGCAATTTAGTTTTCACTTTGAGCAAATTAATAGTATACAGTCTATCAACAAGTGCAGTCCAAACAAAAATTTTAACCTTTTGAGGAAGTTGGGAACTCCAACATTCCTTGCGAGATCAATCTTATTCTTACAAAAGTAAATCAGATCATTCTTATTCTTACTATTTTCTTTGTGTTTTTCTCTTTCTTCAAAGATTGTTCAGCGGATGCCTGATTCTCAATTTTGATTATTCTTTCTTCAATAAAATCACTTTTTTTTTATTAAAAAAAATCCTTTTGGCTAGGAACTGCCCAAACTAGAGAATAACAACTATGAATAACCAGTTAAATAATTATGCCATTTGTTAACATCTGGCAATTGCAGTCTTAGACAAGATAAACAAACAGACAAGTAGAAGTAAAGCCACCAAATACAAACACCTGTAATCACACACCATGTGGATGCAACCACATATGCACATACTCACAGCTTTGACTAATTTTATTCTTCTTTCTTCTTCTTGACTTGACCTTATCAAATGGCACAACTCTAGTAACACCAGACCACATGAAACCTACCAAAGTAAAACTTATCCTCCGCAAAGACAAAAAAGAGAAAATAGAAGGGTTTGGACCCACTACTAATGCAAAATTTTACAGCATGGCATAAAATAAAAATAATAACATCACAGATAGCAACGGTCACGGCTAAAATCAGATTGAGGAAGGTAAAAAAAAGTGTTTGTGTATCCTTACAGTTTTATTATGGAAAGGCCCAACAATACCTTCCTGAACATTTTTCTTTTTTCTTTTTGTTTTTTGAAAATATCTCCCTGAAGGTTTAATTTAGTGATTTCTACCTAAAACAGAAAGAAACTTAAGTTCCTGACCTCTATGCATCATAAAACTTGAATTAGCGATATATACAGGGTCTCTGCAAAATTGACATAATTAATAAAGTAAAGCTTTCAAATAATTTCATGCTGTCTCATTAGTTCAAGGAGAAATGGTCCATTACCTTTCCCTATAACTGGTGATGCAGTCATTCCAAACACTCGGGGAAGTTTTAAGGCACTGGCTTTATAGAAGACCTACAAAAATATAAAACTATCAACATCCAAATCAAACTAAATCAACTAAAAATAAGCTTCATACAAGAGATTTCATTAACCCAGTCAACAATTTACTTTCATGATTTGTGCATAAGGATGACTACTTTTGACTTGAGCATGGTGGCATTCGTCAAAAATGAGAAGGGCAATCAACTCCATCTTGATAAAGCAATGATGTAAATTACGCAGTAGTATTTGTGGGGTCATAACAAGAACCTGCATAAACATCCAGCACAGACAATGATGCATGGCTCAAGTATCAAGTCTTCAATTAACATTAAAGGATATGACTTTTTGGATAAAAGAAATTATATTGTTATGAATAGAAAAGCAGGTAGTACAAAAGGAGGACAAAAAAATCCTCCTACAACACAGAAAAACAAAAAATAAAGGAGCTAAAAGATCAAAATCAATTTAAATAGTGATGCAGAACAAGAAGATTTTTTTTCTTTTAATAAAAGAAGAAGCTTTATTAAGAATGAGAGGAAAAGGATGTTAGAAAGATGGAGACTAAGACATCCTCCTCAAAACATCAACAGGATAAAAAATAATGAAAAGAATGTGTACCAAAGAAAAAACCTACAGTCTATATACAATGGTGTCCTAATTACGATGGGAGGTAAAAATAAGTAGGAATTAAAGTATCTTTACCTTCGAAGGAATTATAGCTTTCCACAATACCTTGCCGATATGAAATTGTGTAGCATTAGGGTTATTAATGAGGTGATTAAAGAAAGACTTACATGTGAACAAACCAGAAGATCCAAGAATCCATGACTGCCTATCTGGTTGGGAGGTAATAGGTATGGATTCAATCATGTTCAATAAGGCTAGTAAAGTCTCCCTATTAGACAAATTACAGTTAAATAGAAATGTCAAGATAGTCCTCCCTCGTATTAACAGCGAAACTAGAGACATGGGTAGTGTGTCTGGTAGATAACTGGTAAAACAAAGGGAAGTTTTGGCAGGCGGTTGGTTCCCCAACCAAACATCTTCCCGCAACAATACTTGAGTTCCATTTCTCACATGTAATTGGGTGACTGGGGTAAACAAAGGGTGTACTTGGGAAATGGGTGAGGCGACTAAGTCTTTCCATCTCCTTCAACAAATATTCCTTTCTCAACTCCTGCTCCCTATATTCAGTTGCTCCACTATTTGATCTTCTCTTTAACATGCTTTAACTTCATAGCTAATCTTAAACTAGAGTACCCTCCACAGCCTTCTCTTCCCGCTACCCCTTGACTTCTCCTGAAATCACAAAGATTTAATCCATTTATTATCAAATCTGAAAAGATTCAACCCCCAAACAATACTCTTCAACTCCAAAGACAACAGGAAATGGTCCGAGGTGGTCCTATGGAGCACTTTCTGGATCATATTTGGCATTTGCAAGAGAAGAGAGAATGAAACTAAAAACCAGTCAATTATAGAGAAGTTTAGGATATCCCCAGAATTTGACTAAATCCACCTTCTCTCAAAAAGTGTTAAGTCCACTAGATCCAATCTATCCATGAATTCTTTAAACTCTGTCCCGCAAACCATTGAGAACTTCTCCCCCGACCTTTCATGAGCAAATACGACCATTTTGAGACTGCCACTAATCACCTAAGGGAAATCCCACCAGCCATACATTCTTCAAGATCCCTTCAAAAGAACTTCCTCTACCTACCCTTCCCTTTACTCTTCACCATAATGAATACCCATCTCTTATCAAATGCCCTGTTGATGAAGAGGCAAAAAATGGAGCAATCACCATTGATACAGTTCCAACTTTGGACAACCTTATCCCACATCACAACAACTCCCTCTTCCCCCAAGCCCCAATGACTGGCAAGACATTCCAGCCCACCTCCCTGCATTTCCAAACAAAATGAATCAGCCTTCATGAGATAGATTCCATTTTAGTTTCTTGCAGACAAACTACATCTGCCTTCCCCCGTCATAAACATCCTTTTATAATTGTTCTTTTCTTCAGTTTCATTCAACCCCTTAACATTCCATGATACAGTTTTTCTGATCATATAATTCTGAAAATCTTCCAATCCTTGCCTCCATTTCCTCCTCTGCTACCCTTGTCGCAATTCACCGATGACTGAAATTTTCTCAATTTTCTATCCTTACCAACCCTTTATTTCCTTTTTCCACAAGTATTTGGAGTCTTGTCAAGTTCCCTCTCTCTTTTCCTGTCCTCTATAGCTCGAAAAAGTTTTAAAGCTTGATCTTCATTCCCTTTAAATCTCACCTCCAACATGTTGCTAACCCTTTGAATATTGCTTGGAACCCATTTTGAAACTTAACATCTCTCTTCTACACCTACCACAGAATTCACCATAACCAACTCCCTATCCTACTTACCCTTTTAAGTTTTGCCTTCTTCCCCTCTACACACCTCAAAATTCATAATAGCTAGAGGAGCCACATCCTCCAAGACCCTCTCCTCACAGCTGTCAACTGCCTGACACTCCACCTGCCCCATATCGAAATTCTTCTCATCTACAGACTGGATTGCCCCAACATCTAGAACCTGTTAGCCGAGAGACTGCATTCCCCGTGCTCACCAAAAGCTCCTTCATTAGAGCTCCTTTTTGGAGGACTACAAGGAAGGATATTTTCTCCCTTTACCGATCACGATGCCGATGCTGCATTGGTAGTCCCTTCCTGTGCCACTATCTTCTTCTCCTTCCACCTATGCTTCGTCTACAACAAGATTGCCTTTCCTTTCTCTCAAGTCAAGGGTCTTCTTGGTTTGAACTCTAGTTGCTGCAAAAAGAGGCCTATTCTTCTCTTAAGCCCCAGAGGACATTCATAGTTGTCTTTACCAAAAAAATACGGAAGAGCTAGGTGAATTTAGCACATATTCATCTAGTTTAGTAACACAATTTTCCATAAGGAATTTGAACTTCAATATCTTTCAGGTTAACCTTTTGTATGAAAAACTTCTTGTCCAAGAATATTAGAATTACACAAACTTTGATGCAGTCCTTAAACATAGATAGACACACAATTGAATGCAATCCTTACGCGTATGTAGACAACAAAAGCAATCAGCAAGCCAAATAATTAAATTTTACAATCACCTCATACTGTTCAAGCTCTTTTTCCCAATCATGATGGCTCTTTATATGCTTGCATGCGCCACAATAAGTCCCAACCTTGAAATCAACAGATTCCTGTATAACCTTGGCTTGCTACAAAATGAATAACAAGATTAAAGTGAACATAAATTACCAAATTCCTAATTCCTAATTCAATAAGAATATACGTCAGCTTCAAACTTGACTTGATCCATATTAGAGGTCCAAAATCTCCCATGTTTGTGAAACTGAATTTACAAACTAAAAAACCCATAGAATGAAGCTTACCTGTTGAACCAAGGCCACTGTAGGAGCAAGAAAAATGCACACGCTCTTATGGGGCTTACGAATCAAGTGACCCAATTCATACATAAGTAACACCGCTATGTGGGTCTTGCCACAACCAGTTCCCAAATATACAATAATGTTCTCCTCAAGAGCTTTTTTGCACAATTCTAATTGATACCTTCAAGAGGATGAAATTCGAAAAGACTCAATTAGAACCTTTTTTCTGGCTTCAAATGTTTTATTAAATTTTTCTTTAAGATTTAAAAAAAGAAAAAGAAAAACACACACATAAAGCAAAAAAAAACCTATAAGCAAATACAACTATTGGTTGGTCTAAAACTTAACCTTCAACTATCTATGAACAAAAAGGAAACCAGGAATATTTGTGACATTTAAAAGAAAAAAATAACATATAATTTATGAAGGAGCATTATCAAAATAGAGCTCTCATCTTTGAGAGAGCTTTCACTTTCTAGAATGAGGAAAAAAGAGACACTACTACCACATCTGTGGGTGAGGCGAGTGAGAAAAAGATTAACAAGTACAGGTTAATAACTTAAACCCATGATCCACCTATCCAAAATGGCTTTTACTACAACTATTTGATGGCTTTTAACAAGATTCTACAGAAATCTCTTTAGAAGCATATTTGGAATGTGGAAAACTATTTTTTTCAGTTCAGAGGCTGACAAGGAAAGGATTTTAACAATTGAAATCCCATGAAGTAAGGCCGAATCATGGTAAACAAGTTCTTTCTTAGCCACAAGGAGCACAAGTCCGAAGCCATCTTCTTCTCTGGTCCCTTAAGTGAGAAAGCTTTGGGATTGTGCCTCTCAGCTCCTTAACTCCTTGTGCAATTAGTGGCTCAATCAAATATCAATAATGGGACTGGCATGGTATCCCAGCTCATAAACCAAGGAGGAACTTCTACCACGTCTCTAGTGCCATTTGATGGGTCATGTGGATAGAGAGAACAAGAGAGCTTGAAGATAATTCTCAGCTTTTGCCAGGATCAGGAATCCTTGGCATAGAATATCTCATATATTTGATGGTTTACACTTTTCTTAATGGGGCTGAGTTTGTCGATCTATTTAACCTTTGCATCTTTGCAAAACTTGTAATATTCTCCTTGAACATGGCAGCAGCCATTGGTGCCTTTTCTATGCCATTATATTTTTGTCTTTAAAAAGAACAAACCCATATATCCAGAATATTGCCTTCCCACCCAGTTTTGGAAGGTTTTTGCTCCTCCTAAGGTTAAGGTTTTTGCTTAGAATGTGGCTCTTAATAGACAAAATATTAATGGTTTTAGTTCACAAGCCAAATCATGCTTTGCCCCAAGTGTGTGTTAATACGTGTTTATTACACTATTATGTGGCTTGAATGTTGCACTGTCTATTAGTTGACACCTTTTGCTTTTTGTTAGGTTGCTCCTCCAAACTTTGAGGCCTTTAGTTTTATTTCATGGTGTTTGTAAGAACAAAGATAACAGTGATGTAGGAAAAATAAAGATTGATTTGCCTGCTTGAAATTTGGGGATAAAAATATTGATGTCCCATATAAAGGCTTCTTAGACAATGCACTGACAAATCTTAGAGTTAAAAGTTTGATTGTAACATACAACAAGAAGATTAGAGAAAATATCAAAGTATTTTATTGAATAACAAAATGATGATATCAAGGAGATTAAAAATATATTTTTAAATTCCAGTAAGTTATTCCCACATAGGATTAAATTAAAAAATATTAAAACTAATAAGATTAGTAATACTACTTATAATAAGATAGAAAATACTAATATTAATAAAATTAGGAACAATACTACTAATACAAATGGGAAAACAAAATATTGATAAAAATAAGATCCTCAAGTTAGTAAATCTATCCCAATGAGTGGTTAATAAAGAAACAAATATTTAGTTGCGAAAATGAAAAGGAGCGATAGGTTATTTGAAGTCCACTATCTTTCATGGAGGAACATTACCGCTATACCTCCATGCATCTTGTTCTCACGTCCCTCTTAATCTCTTGTTCATCTGAATCTCATCTATCCATCTCAATTTTTTCCTCAATTTTTCTAAAGTTCTCCAAATATTTTATCTCAGTAAAAGGGGAAAAGAAAAAAGTTGTTGTATCATGGTAGTACTACCATTTCTAGGAGACACTGTGCCTCAAACTTTTCTACAGTGAAAAACAATCCTAGCCATTCAAAACAGAAACAGTTATTCTGTTTGTAATAAAACCTCTTTATTTTTTATTTGGAGACACCATGCCTCCAATGGTAGCATTTCCCGTACTAAGAAACTTTTCTGCACTGGAAAGCTACCTATTGTCTCTGACTCCCAACCACCTAAGAAAGGTCACAGTCACTGACCCTTTCCAAAACTTTAATCGTTCGTGTTTAAACTTAAGCAACTTAGAAGTAATTTCCTATTTTCTCCAACAGAAAATGTCCTCGGTGCTTTCCTCCATTTTCTCTACATCCAAACACAGCCACCACTACCAAGTCCAATCACTACACTAGTTCACCAACATAAACTAAATTAAGTAAATGCACCTAGTGCTACCATTTCGCTTCGACAGTTCGAAATCCTCGCCCTAAAACTACAGAGCAACTCGAGATGAAAATTAAAAAATGTATATATTTTCTTGCTCTCTCGTGGCAAATGGCGACTGACGTAAACAACAACAAAAAATAGAAATCTAAAATACAAAGAAAAAAGAAACGCACGTTACGATAGACATAACATAGACATATAACGAAAGAAGATGATTACTTCCTAGCAATTTTTCTAGGATCCTTCTCTTGCCGGGAAGTATGATCATCGCGACCTGACCGTATTTCCTCATTATTGCCCACACAGACGGGTAAAGATGAAGATTGAGGTTCGACGATCAGCGAACTCGAACGCGTTTCCGAGCCGTCTTCGGTGGAAGGATCAGCTCCGGCGCCGGATTCTCCGTAGGGCATGGTGATTCCAGCGGCGGTAACCGAGAGAGTAGAGACCGTGCTGGACAAGTTATTCTCGGGCTTTTTGAAACTAAAAGGAAGCAGTACGTCGAGAGTGGAAGAGCAAGAACAGGAATATAGCAGAGAAATTGGGCCCCTGATATCGCGTATTTATTCGCCTTCTCAGCAAAGCATAAATGAGGTCAACCAAACAAGTCAACAAAACCCGACCTTTTTTCTCCTGGAAATAAATCCGATTTATTGCAATAATATTAAAATCTAAAGCTCACAACTAAGTAATTAAATAGTTGGTGTAATTAAGGCAACAAAATACTTACACATAATTATGCTTAATTAAGTCGTAAACACAAAAATTTCTTAGGCCGGACTCTAAGTTGTTCGATAATAGTAATATTAAGATTTTCGATTCTTTATTTTATGTTTAGTCGGTTCTTTTTTTTTACGGAAAAATCGATATAATTTAGTAGTAAAACATCATTTCAATTCGATTTTTTATCACGATGAACGCTAGTGTCATGTTTAACACATGAAAGCCTGATTGAAAGTAGTATTTTCAGTAATAAACGAGTGAGTAACGAGTCTAAACTATTAAGATTATTATATAATTATAACTTCAATTTTAATCAAACCGTCGTATATATATTGAATATATGTATATATTTTTTAAATAAATATAATAGTAAAATATTTAAATGTATAAAAAATACACTTACATAAAAAGTAAAAAGTCATAGTATGTATGGATAAATATAAAAAATACTAAAAATTTTTGTAGAATTAACTTATTCGTTAAACTTTAAAAGCTAATACTCTGTAGGTTCATTTGATCATAATTTTGGTCTAACATATTCATTGCAAAATAAAAAAAGTATAATCCGATTGCTCTTTATTATTTAATAACTTTAATTATTTTATATATTTTTATATTAAATATTATACAAAAAAAATATTAAAAATGTTCAACTAATAAGATTTGATATTAATTTTTTAAAATTTTATATTGATAAATTTTATTAATAATTGTAAGTTTCTAGTCTGATTGTGTTTTTGTATGTCTTATTTTATAATTGTACTGTAGATATCGTATTATATTTATTGTTACATATTATTTAATTAATAGACATATAAATTTTTTATTAAAAAATTAAAAATTAGTAAAAAAATAAATAATCAAATTATACTAAATTTATAAATAAAAAAAATATTTTATAACAATTAAATTTAATTAATTATGATAGTTATAATGAGTTAAAAATTCGATTTAATATTCTATTAAAAAAAATATTGATATTTTTAGTTAAATTTAAAAGTCACGTAAATAAATAAAATATAAAATAATTTATAAAATATTAATATTATCTTTAAATTTAGAAGTATAAATTTTTGTACCTTATAATAAATTTTAAGAGTGAATACATTTTAAAAAATAATTTCATAAAATTTATAGACTACGAAGATTTAATATAATTTATATATTGTATAATAAATTTCAAAAGTAAATATATATTTTTAAAAAATAATTTGTTGGGAATGTAGGATTAAATTTACTTTTTCAATATCTATTTATGTATATATATTTTATAATAAAAAATACATATTTTTGTGGTCATTATCTAATAATCTTTGATATATAAAATTATAAATATAAAAAACTAAATAATATCAATAATTCAAATCGCTAATTATTATTATGGAAAATCAATTATTCTTTTCACCATTATTATTATTATTTTTTTAATATTGCGAGATAAAAAAACAAACAGTTAATGCGCAAGTGGGAAGCAAGCCGACGAGAATGGCGACGTTACGCGCCATGAACATGCATAACCCCATCGTCTCTCCGCCAATCTCCACCACCAATGGCACCACCTTGAAGCCCACTGTTGTCTTCACCACCCCACCGAGCTATGCAGACAGGTTTTCTCATCTACTTACCCTTAAGGGCCACAATCCCCTCTGGTGTCCCACCATCGTCACCGAATCCAATCCACGTACACTCTCCGCTCTCAAACTCCATCTTTCCCCACAATCCGTTTCTCAGCTCTCCGCCGTCGCCTTCCCTTCTCGCACTGCCATCGCGGCTTTTTCAGCCGCCGTTTCCGACCTCGACAAACCCCTGTTGCCCCCAGACGGTGGTAGTTTCATCGTTTCCGCTTTGGGCAGAGACGCGGAGTTAATAGACCAAGCTTTCATGAACCAGTTATGTTTGAATATCGACAGAATTAAGTTGTCCGTCCCCCGGATTGCAACCCCGAGCGGGCTGGTTCAGTCCATGGGTAGAGGATGCGGACGGAAGGTGCTCTGCCCTGTCCCGTTCGTGGTGGGACTTGAGGAGCCGCCTGTCGTCCCGAATTTTCTTCAGGAGCTGGAGGTTTCCGGGTGGGTTCCCATCAGAGTGGACGCGTACGAGACGAGGTGGGTCGGATCCAGAAGTGCAGAGGGAATGATAAGGAAGAGTAAGGTGGGTGGAGTCGATGCGGTTGTGTTTACGAGCAGCGGGGAGGTGGAAGGGCTGCTCAAGAGTTTGCGGAGTTTGGGTTGGGATTGGGGGATGGTGAGGAGAAGATGGCCGAGTTTGGTTGTGGCGGCACATGGTCCGGTCACTGCTGCCGGGGCGGAGAAATTGGGTGTTGATGTAGATGTCGTGAGCTCCAAGTTCAGTAGCTTTGAAGGTGTTGTTAATGCGATTGATTCAAGATTACGAGGCTTGGACTGAAACTGTTCGTGAAATTGCTTCAAAGAAAGTTTTAGTATATATCTTTAATCTGTCGTATCTAGTGGCTATGGAGAAGCTGGAAGTTCTTGTTCTTCATATGCAGATATTTTAAGCAAATTGGAAGTCGCTATATACCTGCTGAGAGGAGAAATAGCCATGAATGTTGCAGACTGGCAGGAAGAGCTAGACTGAGCAGTAAAAGTAAAATCTTTTCTTCTTGTTTTGGTTAAGAATGCATTGAATGCATATATTCGGTTGATAAATTGTTATTTACTTACTATCATATCGTATCCCTTAATTATCAGACTTATATTGGTAAATAAAATTTTAATTGTAATTTTTAAACCAATTTTAATATTGTCTTGATTATTTTTTTGGTTAAAGATAGGACTAAGACTTAGTCAGCCTTGGCCAAGAAGAACTGTAGACTAAGACTGATCTTGAATTCTTTGAAGATGGTATTTGGTAAGAAAATAAATGATCATGTACTTGCAAAAATATTTGAATGACAAACTTTAGCTATCCATAGTGTTTTCAAACCTGGTAAGTATGGAGGATTTGGTATCTAGGTTGATTAGTGAGGAACTCTTCTTGTTGTTTCTACCAACCCTTATTGCTTTATATATGTAATATATTGGATAAGTAAAATTTTAACTTTGTCCCTGGTAGAAAGGAGTGTGTACCGTATTGATGCAGGGACTAGATGTAATTGTTTTGCATATGGCTTTACCATATGATAACCATGCATATCTGAGTAGGTAAGGTGGAATTTTCAATGGATGAATTTTGTTAGGCTAATACTTCTTTTGTAAGATAGAAACCTTTTCAGTTTTGTCTTGATCAGATGGTAAAGTATCAAAAAAGAAGCATCTGGGCCCTCCGAATACCTAATATCACTAACTGAGTGAAAGGAATAAATGCATATTCATAAATGGAAATTCTTCCTTGAGACAAGTTTGAAAATAATGCTCCATTACGCGGTCCAGTTATGGATATACTACCAGGAAAAGAAAAAGAAAAGTGGCTTAAAGAGAAAGAAAGAAGGTTAAAACTTTTTAAATTGTTTTAATACATTGAGTAAATGCTGTTATATTCAACGAGATTTCCGCATAAAATTATTAAGAAACTTCATCTTCTGCATAAATTCGAGCTGTATCGAGTAATTAAATTCTCAAAACTTAATATTACTTTTTTTCCTAATCGTTGAATGCTTGAGAATATGAACAAAATTGACACCTCTGTGAAGGAAAGTAATTCTCCCTTCTTCGCCAAGAAAGAAGCATATTTTTTTAGTCACTTGGAATCAACCTATATGGCTAATTCAAGTGCAGTTTCTCATGCTTCAGAATTTGGCTCGCAGATCTAGTGATATAACCTACGGTAGAGGTAACTGATGAGGTATGGCAGACTGAAAGGATTGGCTGGTTGGGAAAATTTTTGATTAAAAACTGTCCTACTGACATTGTAGAATGGCAATATGGATTTCTAGATGTTATTGCCATATAGAACGACCGATCTGTTTCATCTTTTCATTTTCTAGGAAATCATAGGAATAAACTCGCATGAATTTCAACTTGCAGCTCCACGTAAGGATAAAGGTGCCTGAAACACTATGTATTCTATTAGTTGTGAAATATGCATATGGAAATCTAACAGAGAAAAATGCCATAAATATTATTGTATCAAAATATACAAACAATAGTCAAGTCATTTACATTGTCTTAACCATCCAAATTAGTTCTAAACATTATATGCATAAAAGGCTGTTTACCATTGATTCTCCCACCAGATTTTTTTTTTGAAGTTTTCCTATTGGAATTCCTTTATAAAAGTGTGCTTTGAAATAGATAACCTACTAAAAGGATTCTTGTGATTCCTTCTAATGGCAGGGACGTTCAAAGTATGAAAATTGTGATGCATTTAGATAAGAAACACTAACACCTTGTTTAGTACAGCGGAGATTTTCAACTCCCATTTTTCTGTATTCAAACATGCATGCGCACATATGTAGCTGTTGAAAATAGAAACAAATTTGAGAAATAAAATTTAGAAAATAAAAATTGGAAACATTTTCACTGATTAGACAAGGCTCGGAAGTGGTTAAGCAGAGAGAGAAATCATAAGCACCCTCTGAAATCGACCTGCGTGTCTAGATCTACTGCTTTGAAGAACATTGTAAATGTTGCCATAAGGGTAAATTTTTCAGACTATGATGATATTGTGGAGTAGGATTTGGCCAAATTGACGGTGACTTCAATAATGAATATGAAAATATGAGCTGGATTGTATTAAATGAGTAGGACATACTGTTTATCTTGTAGGAAACAACTGAGAAAACCCCGGTTAATTTTCTATATCATAAGGTGCTTTAAGAAAACCAAGAAACCTATCAGCCACTATTTCACAGCCAAACAATTTTTAGTTACAAACGCATCCCGTTGTATACATATATTAACGATGATACAAACAAACAGCTTTCATCTGCTACCTGCTTGTTACATGTATGAATGTTTCTAATTTGGTAATTTGAAATTTTTTGTACATAAAATTTCAAGGATAATTCCACTTTCTTTGTGATTTTGGCCCTGATAAAAGCTTCAATACATCCTCCATGGAAGGCCGATCAGATGACCTATTTCTGGTGCAGAGCAGAGCAACCTCAAGAACCGTCATGATTTCTTCTTGCAACAAAGCTGTGGAACCAACTTCGTCGTCACTATAAATTTCTCTAAGAAGGGCATCCCTTGGCATGTTCTGTACAATTCCTCCCGCATCCGTTAGCCTACCATTTGTCAAGATTTCAAGAACAATCTCTCCAAAGTTATAGATGTCCATGTTCAGCTCCTCTCTAATGAAATTGTTGATCTCTCCTATTAAAAAATGTCAGGAAGAAAAGCCATTTTAGAATTGATCCTGTTCAAGCAAAAGCACAAATGAAGAGCATAAACTGACTTAGAAAGAAATGATCTTTCCTAGCAATGGATGTCTATCATTTGCTGTCTAGGGAAAGTAGAGATCTTTCAACTTTCTGTTTTAGAAGTCTTATTCTGCTAATTTCGTTTGGAGGGAGTGATTCAATGGAATATTAAATTTAGATTTTCTGTGTACTAAGAAAGCTAAAACTTTCAAGGTTGCATTTTTGTGTTTCTTTTTTTTTTCCAGGCCTATAAGATGTTCTGACAGTCTTTCAACTATACTTCCCTAAACTTTTCTCTGCCTAAAGTTTTAAGCTTTTTGTTTGAAAAATGAAACTTCAAGGACAGAATTTACAGAACATCCTTTTTTGTTGTACTAAAAATAGTAACAGAGTCAAGAATACCTGTTTCCTTTCCAGAAATTGTAGCAGGAGCTGCACCTTTACTCAACTTCGTCAGATACTTCAACCCAAATTCGGCTAAATGCGGTTCCATATTCTCATCAAACACTACATTACATGATTTCAGGTCTCCATGAGGGATTGCAGGATAGCAGTCATGGTGAAGGAAGCTAAGTCCCTTGGCAACTCCAATGACAAGTTTGTACTTAGATGACCAGTCCCTCTTCATTCTGATATTCTCTGATAAATTTCCATTAGGTAAGTAATCATACAACAGATAAGCCAGATTCCTGTTGTAGCAAAACCCCAGCAATCTACTCAAGTTCTTGTGGCGTGTACTGCCCATTCTCGTCACATATTCTGAAACAATCCTGATTCTTTTTGCTTCCCATTCAATTTTTTTCACCAAAACTGTTATTCCAGTGGGCAGAACTGCTTTGCAATCTGAAGATGATAGTGCAGGCACTGCTTCTGTTGAATTTGTAGAATTAAAGCTCCTTAAAACATCATTTGCTGTAAATTGAGGGAGACCAAGAAAAGAGACCATTGTCCATTGGCCTTTACTTCCTCTTCTAAGATAAAGTATCCCCAGAATTGATGCTACAATGAACACAGCTATCACTACACATAGTACCAGAATAAAGGTAAGCTTCTTTGTGCCTTTGCTTCCCAATATTCCCATTGAAGAAGAACATGGTTTTAGAGGAGCTCCACACAACTTTGTATTCCCAACATAAGCACTGCTACCCATCGCACGAAACACCTTTTCTTTTGGAATGGAACCAGAGATATCATTGAAAGACACATTTAGAAGTATCAATGCTGAAGAACTGCCAAACTTTGCTGGTATTGGACCACTGAGATTATTGTGTGATAAGTCTAATACACTTAAAGCAGGAAGAATGGTAAGCTGATCGGGTATATGACCAATTAACTTGTTTCGAGCTAAATCCATCCTCTCAAGAGCCTGGCAATTTGAAACACTTTCAGGTAAAGTCCCTGATAAACTATTGCTGTGCAGCTCAATAACTGAAAGTGATTTGCAGGATTTGAATGGGGGAAGATTGCCAGAGATGCTACAAGAAGATGCTGAAAAGTTATGAAGAAGTGGCAGAGACCATGTCTGTGCAGGGAGTGTGCCTCCAAGCCCTGGATTGTTCGAGACATTAAAGTACTGAAATTTTGAAGCTTTGGATATGTCTTCAGGAATCCCGCCTGTAAACTTGTTTCTTGACAGGTCCATGTATGTGATATCAGGAAGTTGGCTAAATTTCCAAGGGATTTCCCCGGAGAATGAATTGTCTTCTAGTCGAAGCCGAACAAGAGATGAACAATTGGATAGAGAAGGAGAAAGACTGCCTGTAAAATTGTTGGAAAACAAAATCAACTTGAACAGCACACCTCCTACACAAATATCAGGTGGAATGCTGCCAACGAAATTGTTAGTAGAGACATCAACCCATCTGAGTTTTGAGTTCCTCCCCAAGTTCTTTGGGAGTGACCCAGAGAAGAAATTATTCCATATGAAAAGAGTGTCTAGTGATGGAAGCTGTGCAATGCTTTCAGGCACTGTGCCACTCATTTGATTGTACATAAGATTCAGCAGCCTAAGATTCTTCAACTCAGAAAAACTCTCTGGTATGGGACCTGAAATTTGATTATCAGACAGATCCAAGTTTGTGAGTGTCAGGATTCTGCCAAATTCCCATGGAATAAATCCAGTGAGCTTGTTGCTGAAGAGAAATAGTGATTCAAGCTTAGTGAGATTGCTGAGGTATTTGGGTATTGGGCCGGAGAGATTGGCATCAGCTATATCAAGATATCTCAGCTCACTCATGTTACCCAACTGCCATGGGATACTCCCTTCATAAGAATTATAGCCAATCTCCATATGGGTCACCGTCCTGAGCCTACCAAGCTCTGGAGGTACTTTTCCAGTCAGAAAATTTCCAGCCAAGTGAATGAATTCAAGGCTTTTGAAAGACCCATACTGTGAGGGGATTGGTCCACTGAAGTAACTCCCAGCAAGGTTGAGAACCTTGAGATATTCCAGCTGGGAAACTTCAACTGGCAATGACCCAGAAAAGCTGTTGCTAAAGGCATCAAGAATAAGCAGGTTTCGAAGAACAGAAACCCCACCAGCAAAATGACCGGAAAAGTTGTTTCTGCTGATGTCCAAGCTTCTCAAATTTGTGAGGTTGAAGATTTCAACTGGCAGCTGCCCAGAAAAATCGTTGTAACTTATGTTGAGATCAACAAGGTCAGTGAAGACACTAAATTGCTTGCCAGACAAAGTCCCCCCAAGATTCTTCATAGATAGGTTCAACCCAACAACAACGGTGGAATTCTTGTTGCATTTGACACCAGACCAGGAACAGGCAGAGATTTTCCCTGACGGGTTTCCTGCGGCTGGCACAAACCAATCATCCAGACTGCCAAAACCGCCGTCAACCTCTGATTTCAAGCTCAGAAGAGCATCTGAATAAGGATCATTTGCCAAAACCACTGCCGCCGTCAATATTGAAGTGATAACAAAATTGAAGTACAAATACTGGAAAATCCCCATTGGAAACACCAAACACCACCAACCCAAATAAGAAAATACTTGTGTCAGTTAGTGTTTGTGGAACTCACAAGGTTTCCTGTCTGTGTTTATGCTGGTTAATGGTGCATGGGAACTAGAGAAAGGAGGGCACAGAAGAAGGTAAAAAAATTGACGTGGGGGGAGGGGGGAGAAAATGGTGATTAGTTGATGTGAGAATACTATTATTGGAGGGAGGCAGGAGGGGACCTTGGGGAAATTAGTTTAATTGGATTATGTTTGCCATTGAGAGAATAAAGCTTTTCTTTCCCCTTGGCATCTCTAGCTTCCTTTTCACCGTAGAGAATCCAATAGATTACATACATATATAAATATATATATATATATATATATATATATATACACACACATAGCCTCTGTCTCTCTCTCTCTCTACTCTCGAATTCTGAACTGCCATGATCAAACCTCTTACACATCTTATTTTTAGAATCAGCAATGATTTCACTCCATGATATTTAATGCCACGAAAATGTGTTCAAGAATAACTGGAAGCAGGTGATAGTTATTTAAAGTTCTAAGCTGATAAAAATTGTTTTAATTTATTATCTAAAATAGGTATTATTTTCATGTGCAATTTTGTTTTTTTAGTTAAAAGCATGTGTTTTTTGCAGCATATGAAACTAAAACATATAGATATATATATGTATATATATATTTTAATTGTATTAGTAATTAACTAAGGTAATAAATTAGGGAGGAAGTGTATCGCTTTTGAAATCTTCATGGTAGAAATAGATTGAAGCTAAATACAGCTTCATCTTTGGATAAAGATAATGACTACTTTATATCTATAGGCGATGAAGTGTATGTATATTATATATATATATATATATGTATGTAGAGTAAAATAAATGATTAGTTACCATGACAGCTGCAGTGAACTATTGTTTTTAATGGGTTAATGATTAAAAACATTTCAAGTGATTACTGTAATAGCATATATGACCTATATACAATCTATATATACATAATAACTGAGGATCAAGAGGTGGAGAGTGGGACAAGGTATGTGATATTTGATACTGTAGGACAGGTGAAAATGATTGGAGGTGGTGATATAGACAAAACAAAAGGCACAGGCCCTATCAGATACATACATATATACATACATACATACATACATACATACATACATACATACATATATATATATAATATATTAAAACCCTTCTATCGTTTTTCTTGTATTCTTGCTGCAGGTAACTACACAGAGCTATACATATCCATACACAAAAACCTACCATGGCATTGAAAGCTGCTCAAGAATCTCCCACATGTACGTATATAATCTCACTCAATATATATATTCAATATAAACTTGAAGTTCTTTTTTACTTACAGTGTTTGTATATGATAAATAATTAAATTAATAACATTTAAATCTTTATTTTTACTCAATAATTTTAGCCTTAATTTATGACTAAAAAATTAAAATATTTATATAAAATCATTAATTAAAATTTTTTATGCATGTGATGATTTAAAAAAAATTAAAACAAAATGATTAACAACTTTAAAACTATGAGGATAATTATAATTAATTATCCAAAATTAATTATAATTTGAGAATAATTAAAAAAACCCGAGCATAATTATAATTAATTAATTATTATTAGTTTGGGATTAAACGTAATGTTAATTAAGAATATTTTAAGTCTTATCGTAAATAATAATTAATTATTACCATGAAACCAGAAAAGCCTTCTCCCTTTGGCGTGTGTTCACCAAATAATGAGTTTCACCTTTTTAAAAAAAATAAATAAATAAATAAAAAGATAAATACGAAATTTTAAAGTAATTTAATTATTTTAATTGAATAAAATATCATAATTTAAAAAATTATTTATTAATTTTTTAAAAACCCTGAGCAGACTGCGGATGATAAGTCGGAGGAAGGCAGGAATGACAATCAAGTCATCGCGCTCTTTATGTGTTAGGCGACACAGAGTGTTACTCTTGGCCAAGACAAAGGGTCGCAATTCCGCGAGAGTAAAAAGACTCCAAAAATTCATCCTTAGTTCAAATTGAAGGTTGTAATTCAATTGTACGAAGTTAGAATCACTAGTAATTGTCGGTCAGCCATACGGCGGTGAATTCGTTCCCGAAATTCGTATGCACCGCTTGTTACATTATGGGAACTGCTAATTCATAATATATATTTATAAAAAATAAACTCGATGTATGATTATTTTACTTAAATAATAAATTCGACGAAATTTATTAATAAGACAAAGAGTCGCGATCCTGTGAGGGTGAAACGACTCTAAAAACTTATCGTTAGTTCAAATTGAACGCTGTAATGCGCATGTATTAAGCTAGAATCATAGTAATTGTCGGTAAGACATATGACGGTGAATTCGTTCCCGAAATTCGTATGCACTGCTTGTTACATTATGGGAATTGCTAATTCATAATATATATCTATAAAATAATAAACTCGATGTATGATTATTCTACCTAAATAATAAACTCGACGAAATTTATTAATAAGACAAAGAGTCGCGATCCTGCGAGGGTGAAACGACTCTAAAAACTCATCGTTAGTTCAAATTGAAGGTTATAATGCGCATGTATGAAGCTAGAATCACTAGTAATTGTCGGTTAGCCATACGACGGTGAATTCGTTCCCGAAATTTGTATGCACCGCCTGTTACATTATGAGAACTGCTTGTTCATAATATATATTTATAAAATAATAAACTCAGATGTATGATTATTCTACCAAAATAATAAATTCGACGAAATTTATTAATAAGACAAAGGGTCGCGATCTCCCAAAGATGAAACAACTCTAAAAATCCGTACTCAGTTCAAATTGTAGGCTGTAATTTGCATGTATGAAGCTGGATTCACTAGTAGTCATCGGTCAACTATACGATAGTAAATTCGTATTCGGACCTTATCACATTATGAAACTGCTAATTCATAATATATATTTATAAAATAATAATTATTCTACATAAATAAATTAATTACTCAATTTAATTAAATTAAGTATTTAAATTATTAATAACCAATTTTATATACTTAATAAAATTCAAATAAAATATAAAGTATTAATTAATAGAATATTTTACTTTTTTTTTTTTTTTGAAATTCAACTACACTGCAGTTGCTATTCATATATATACATATATATATATATAAGATTAAATGAATTAAATTAATGATTGAAATAATAAATATAAAAAACGATACACTCAATTACAATATTTTATATTTATACATACAAAAAGTTTGGTGTAACTTTGAATTTTGGTCTAAAAGTTTCTCTTACCCAAATAGTACTGCACTGCCTGTTTTATTTTCTTCTTGTTGTTTTTGCAAAATAAACATGGAAATTAAAAGAATTATGGTTCTGTTGGGTACGTAAAATTATATATATATATATATACACACACACATATAAAACTTTATTTCATAATTTACATAAAAAGTTATATATTAAAAATATGTTCACTAATTAATATTAAAAAAAAGGGTTCTTGAGTTTTATAATTAAATAAATTTATTATTATTATTATTAATTAATTAGTTAAAATTATTTTTAAACATGATTTAACTATTTTTGTTATTTCATTAGAAAATAAAAAAATTAGAAATTAAATTGTAATAAATATTAAATTTAAATATTAATTTAATAATTTTCCTCCATAACCACAAGGGGTGTGTGTGTGTGTGTGTGTATGTATGTATATGTTTTTAAACGTGTTTTCCTATTGTAAGTAGGAATATTGACTAAGACTTCACTGGTGTGATGCAATTAAAATGATTTTCTTATTTTATAATCTGACCAAAAAGTGAAGAAAATTTATAAAAATACATAATTAATTAATTAATTAATTAATTTTTATTAGATATAGTTAATTATTATTTAACCATATATATATATACACACACACACACACATTTTAAATTAATTATTTTAATGTTTATAACAAATATATAAAATTGGAAATTTTTTTGAAATTATTGAAAGGACAATGCAAAGAAGGAAGATGGCAAAAGACAACTCCTCTCTCTTTCTCTCTTGATATATGATAATTACATTACCATTTTCTTTTGTGTCCTTGAAGAATGACACATATACATATAACACACTATATATATATATATATGGACCCATAAGCTAATTAGAAGGAAAAAGTTTTGTAATAATAGCCTATTAACATAGTTTTACCCTCAACTAACTAAATATTATAAGTAAATTTATAATATATTTATGAAGAAGGAGTTTACCATATTGGATGAATGAAACATGTACATAATACACATAATACATATACATACACACCCAAGCCAATTAATTATATCTAAACCCTCTTGACATGGTTGATGTTTGGTAATTGGTAGAGACAAATAGGAAATGGGTTAATTAGTTCTTGGCACATGTAGTCTAATCATTGAAACCCTATTTTATTCAAATGGTTCATTATATATATATATATATACATATATTTCAATCCAATTTTTGTAAAGTACACAATAATTACAAAAGGAAAAATAATCCCTTCTTAAGGTTTTTATGAATCTCATGAAATTCAACAAAACAAAAATTACAAAACAAAACATGTTTAAAGTAGGAGGGGGACACAAGACAGCTATCATTTTTAAAGGGTAAATGGACCAAATTCTCTATCTCTTTTTCTTTTTTTTTTTGTTTTCTAATCTTGAAGTTTCTTAATAAAATTTTATGATATTAAGGTTAAGTACTTTTTTAATTAATACAAAAGAGTTCGTACGTATTATGTTTAACTTAAATTAACTGAATCATCATCTCGAACTCAATTATTAATGATGGTCTCAATAAATTATTGTTTCGCCAAGTAGTTAATCAAATACGAGCTCCTCTTTGAAACGAATTCTTCTTTCTGTTCTTTAACTACGGGATGTTAGTACTAATTTTTAACTGTTGTTCGTCTTTTTAAGGATATGTTCTTATGCGTTACTCAGCATGTATGATATTGAAACCCTACTTCAAGTGAATGCGAGGTAGAAAAACCAATCCCACAGAGATGATGCTTGGATACTCAAAGAATAATATATATGGAACTGAAATTTTCTTATTCGAAAAAGAATGTGTTGATGTTCATTATGAGGTATTGGCATTAAATTGAAGGGTAGGTCATTCCCACCCACTTCACGAGAAGGAGTCCTGCAAAATGCTCAGTGACCCCCGTGATGAAATTATAACCCTGAGGAACCCAATTGCTTGCTATAATTATACCTCATTAATGTTCTGTATATGAAATGGAAAGCAGCTGCAGCTAAGAACAAAAAAACCCAAAATGCACCTATGTGGGTGGGACACATTTTTGTTTATATATATATATATATATATATATATATTTATGAATATGTGATGGAGTGCTTGCACAATTCTTTTTGTATATATTGTATATAATTATACCACATTAAGTATGATACTTTCAATTTTGAATTCAGCAGTTTAAATTATACACACACACACGAATCATAATATATATGATTATGAATATTTTAGTCAATTTTTTTGAACTCTTAGCCCAAAAGTAAGAAACAAAATACTTTAGTCAATTATCAATTTTAGTTCTTATATTTAACAATTATTATTTTTTTATATATAGTTACATTCTTTAACAAATTATTAGATGTATTGTAACTTTTTCTTTTTTTTATAAAAAAAAAAATAAAATAAAACAAAACAAAGAAAGTAGTTTGTAGTTAAATTAAAACGTGTACGTTCGTTATATAAACTTAATTATAATTAATACTTTTTCTAAAGTTTGAAGCATATATTAGGTGAACTTTTTGCGTATTAGTACTTGGATAATGAGATTTAAGGAAAAAGACTTATAAACTCGTATAGTAAAATCGAGAATCGAACGCTAAACTTGATCAATAAATTGAAATGCATTCATGAGAAAGATTAACTTACCATTATCCGTCGTTTCAATTGAAAGCATCGTACAGTAAAATCGAGAATCGAATGCTAAACTTGATCAATAAATTGAAACGCATTCATGAAAAAAGATTAACTTACCGCCATCCGTCGTTTTAATTGAAAGCAAAACGGCCGAAAAGATGTTATTTTCTAAACTTTTTGCAAGTTAAGACTTACTCGCTAGCCTCCCAGAAAAGGGGGCAAATGCTACCATGTCTCCGGGCCATGGCGTCTCTATCTGTGTGAGAAAATAATGCACATCGTTATATTTTCAAGGGTTGTGATTTCAAATTGATGGGGAAATTATGCCCGCGAGACATTATAAGATTTACCCAAAAAGAAAAATGTTCTGAGTGAAGAAGAAGATTATGCAGGGGGGTAAAAAGGGGGGAGGGTTTGCAAAAGAAATTCTGATGGGGGGAGAAATGAAAAAGACAACCCACTAACCGTGCGGTCGTGTGCTGTGAAAACTGAGACGAGAACACATCTTTTTAGGGGGAAAAGAGATGAAGAATAGAGAATTCAATTGGATCCCAAAAATTATTTGGTCAAAAAGAGTAATGGCTAAAACCTAATCCCACATTTTTAAGATGTAATTAATCAATCAATCAATCAATCAATCGATCAAATCTCATATTGAGTTTAAAGTAAAGGGCACTTGTTTTTTGAAAGGTGGGACAAACCAGTCTCTACAATTCGAGGAATACAGAATCATTGTTCACGGTTTAAATCAGAGCTGGAAGGCTAAATGGGTACTCTCGAACTGGTGATTTAAAAGGTTTTATACGACTGGAGAGAAAAAAAAAAAAATATATATATATATATATATATATATATATATATATCATTAGTTCAAAGATGGGTGGTGCTGAAACTGATGTGTCAAACAAGAACAGTCGACTCACACATAAAGTGCATACAAAAACCAGCAATTAGGGTAAGATAGAGAATGTGTGGAGTTGTTAAAGTGATTGAAAGTAAAGGGACAGGAGGTGTCTTCCATTTCCACAACTTTAAAGAAAGGAACCAAAAAAAAAAAAGACATTCTCAAATTTCGGCTCTTTTTACTGCTCTTCCTCTGCAGCCAAAAACCCAAATCAAATTTGAACATAGAATACAGTGAGCGGTAGAATACTTTTCTCCACAGGTGCACTATTAATTTAACCAAAACTGTAGCTGCGGTTTGTTTGCAGTAATCAAATCCTAAACAGGCACGATGTAATGTTCTCAGCAATTAGGTTTTTGAAAACCTGTAGTAGCCACACGAGGCATCATTTCTGTGACTAGATAGAAAAGGGGCAAACTGATTAACCAGTCTAAATACTGTTTGACAAAAGAGTGACGCGAGATTCTCATGGATTATTAACTCACAAAAATAGCAAAGGAATATAAAATTAAAAGGACAGATTAAAGGAGAGAAAGTAGGCATACCTGAGCAGCAGAACTGAAGAGAGCAGAACCAGTCGGTGTCGATGAAGCATAAACTTAGGCAAAACAATTTAATCGTCACCTCAGGAGGCAATTCCACGCCAAACTTATACTAGCGACAGTAGAACTAGACTAACAACATTTTTGAACTAGCAAGAAGATCTACCAATGAGACGATGCACAAGCTGAATAATAATTCAAGTTAATCTAATTACCTGGAACCTTCACAAACTATTCAGTAGGGTCAGCACATACTTATAAATTACGCCATCACTGGCACATTAAACTAATCTAAAATAACCATAATTTCCTTCCTTCCACCTCAGGGTAATTTCCTTACTTTATTGTTTCACACAATCTAGGTTTCCATGATACATTCAAAATAACCATCATTTCCTTCTTTCCACCTCGGTGTAATATCCCTGCTTTATTGTTCACACGATCTGGGTTTCCATGATACATTCAAGAGATACCAGATCAATGCTGGAATCATGTCTTACTCATTCAATCATGACAAGCACTGCAGTTGCAGACCAAACATAAATTCAAAAGCAATCTCGTAAGTAAAACTGCGTATGAGGCATGTTAGCATAAAAATGAAGATTCAGATATAGGAAATGTGCTTATTGGCACATCACAATAAATTACAGATTGAGTTGTTACATGAACTCTGATGATCTGCACTGCCATAGACAACAATGGAAAAAATTGGAGTTCACTTACAAGAATAGGTTCACTGCAGAGGACAAAATGATTAAAAATGTTGATAGATGAAGAGCTATAGATAAAAACTTCAAGCCTCTAATGATACAGCAGAGTCAATCCTTAAACGGTTTAGCCGTACGGTCCCAAGAATATACTCAGGCAACTCTTCTTCCTCTTTTGCCTGGAAATACAGTTATGTCAACATCCAGGTGAAGAATAGGAAGGAGCAAAAAGAAATATAAGATGAACGGGCAAGAATCACAAGAACAAAGGGAAAGAACACAGAAGGCACAAGAAACCAGGATGAAAGTGATGATATATCAGTGACGGGGGAGGAAAGCAAAAAACACAGAATAAAATCCAAGAAAACAATTCTCAGTTCAACATTATTTCAAGTTGTTTACGTTAGTAGCCTTTGTAAATATGGTAACTATAGCAATAACTGTCACCACCTGCCACAGCGTGACTATAATGAAGAGGAAATAAAAAGCTTTTAAATCCTCAAACAAATTAAAGATCTCCTAAAGCTAGATATATATCCTTGATAACCTAAAAACATATAAACTACTTAAATTTACATTATTATTGGTAATGTCAAGGATTTCACTTTATCTGCTCTTAGCGGGTTTTGGAGGAGGAAAGAGAGGTTGGTTGTGGAGGAGGGAGATTTTTGCTGGTTTGTGGGTCATGTTGTTGGAAAGGAACAAAGTAACTGCGCAGCCTTGTTGTACTAATGTTATTTTATTTTTTTCGTTTCCTTTCCTTGTTTGGATTTTGCTCTCTTGCCTTTGATTGGAGATTATCTAGTTATCCCACCTTCCCACCTTCCCACCTTCCCACCTTGTACCTTCTTTTCTCTAATGATATTTTTTCTTTTATAAAATAAAGAGAAAATAAAGTATCAATTCCAGGTTCAATTTGTAGGGCTAAACAGCACAGTCATTGAACCAAAAAAGAAAAAGAAAACCTAGTACTAGTACGTAGTCCAGCCACAAAAGCACCAAGCTTATTGTAGTCGGGCTTTAACAACACTCACAGTCTGATGTCAAACCAGCAGATAGATAAAACGCAAGAGAGTACCATAAGACAAACTCATTTGGGACCTAAGAATGAAATCCCAGAGTTATTCTAAAATTTAAGGTACTTTCACCAAGTAAACTACATAAAACACAAGATACAAACCTCTATCAAAATGGCAAGATCAACGATTAGACTTGTAACATATCCAAGTACAAGACCCATAACTCTCCTTGCTACAGATGATGATCCAATATCTACGTCAATCTGCACAGTGAACATTTCAGTAAAATTTCTGGTCACGATATAGAAGTAGTAACCCAAGCAATGAATAGTGAAGTTTCCTCTCTAGCTAACCAGAAAGATCATGAATAAGAAGGTGTTCTAAACAATATTGGAAGTGGTCCCAAGGATAGAACTAGAGGAAATATTCAAGAACAAAAAGTTACTAGATAATATATAAATTTCTTATCAGAATCTCAAAACTGAAAATATAGAATCTGAATTAGTTTCTGAATTGGAATTATCTTGGAAGTCAAGGGAGAAAACTGACAAGATGATCTCAACACTCTTTAAGGGTTTATGATTTTGCTTTCAATATAGAAATCAATGAAACATCAAGTTTGAGCATAATTCAAGTACACAGAAAGCAGTAATAGGAAAAATAAGTAGAGCTAACACTACGGCAGCATTATTTTCCCAGATCAATAGTCTACAAGCCATTCTTTCATAGTAGGGCTTGAGCATCTGGTGTTTTCTTTTTTATGGGGTGGGGGGGTTTGAAGAGGAACAGACGAAAATTAGAACAGCACATGTGCATGAAGTTGTATCTATGCATCAGTGACTTGGGAAGAAGGCATCTTAGTCCATCTTATTCTTTAGAGTGAGAAGGCATCTAAGTCAATGCTATACCTACAGCTCGAGGACTTGCCTATCTAACATAAGTAATTCAAAAAGAAAAAAATAAGTTACTATCTAATTGTGAATGCTAGTTAATTTTTTTTTAACGTTTTGAGAGTGTTGCTATCAATATATAGCCAAATTCTTGGAAAATTATCAAACTAGCTATCAGAAATTTCTGTTTGAGAAGTATTGGTGGAAAACTGTAAACTATTAGATAAGGTTCTCAGGATTTTAGGTTATCAATAATATTGATGAGATAACAAAACAGAGGTTATGAACTCTACAGAGATGAAGTATGAGATTCAAGAAGAGCATTAACAGTATAATATTGACACGGCGATTGGCAATTTAGTACCACTCAACATTTCAAAAACAATTCAATTACCCAGCATATCTGCACTAAAAATTAATGCATGCCTAATAAAGGCAAGAGAAGCAAAGATGCTGACTAATTATACCTCCAGAAAATTGTCCTGCCTGAAATATTTGCATGTTACAGCTTTACCTAGAAGGCAGGCTTTTGTTCCAACAGCACGCTTGACCATCCAATATCCCTATAGGCATTAGGATTTCATTAGTGGCTATAACTCATGAAGGCAAAACAGATAAATCCCATTAAAAGTATATTGACTTCTCAAGACTTCCACACCTCAACAATGCTTGGAATCAATTTAAATCTTGCATCCCGGAACAAGTCAGTCCCATCGATAAATTTGCCCAACAAAGAAGCTTTATTTACAGGCCTGTCAGCAGCATAGTAGAGAACCAAACTATAGTTTGGTTTTGCTGGAACCTAGAAAACAAAAAATAAGCTGTATGTATTCCATCTGAAACTATTTTTGAGCAATAAATTGAATACAAGCTGAAAGCATCAATCTAAGCTCACATTGAAGTAGATTCTCACATTCAACTGTCTCAATTTGGCTATTAATTTACATAGAACAGGGGAGCATATATTTTGACTGTTTTTGCATATTACATGTTTCATGAAAAGAACATTAGACCATGCTGTAATCTCATCATACAAAAAATACATGGAGACAAGCTTGTTACCTAGATCAAAACTGACTTCTTGGTTCAATTACTGAATAGATGGAGTCAAGCAATTTGAAAGCGTTTTATTGTGAACGAGAAAAAGATACGAAAAAAGGATTTAAGTCCATTAAAGATTCCGGTCTTCCACCTCTTGTTTTCTACTTTTGCTTTTTCTAAAGATCTGGAACTTTGCACACTTGGAACCCGATTCTGAGGAAGAATGAATTGTCGGGTTGGATTTGTAAGGTGCCAATAAAGATTCCAGGGGTGCCAGGCGAGCACAAAGACTGACTAGGGACGGACGGAAGGGACTGAGCCCAGCACTGACCGAAGCATAAGAGCTACTGACTTTCGGCTGGTATGAATATGAATGATAGGAGTAGAAGTCTTGGGGTAGTGAGTATGTTACGAATGCGCTGACTGTCTGTGATCAAGATAATATCCTAGCGAGCCAAGCATGCCCGAACCAACTTACCCAACCTTACCCTGACCTTCTGACCTTAATGACTGGGATTACTATGACTGCCTGAGGTTAGGAAGCGGGGAAAGTCTAGCCTCTTCAAGAAATCACAGGCTTAGTGAAATCAGAAAGGGAGGGTTAATTGCCTTCTTTCTTTTAGAACTGAAAAAGGACGAAAAGTGATGGAAGATACGAAAAAAGGATTTAAGTAAATAAATGGACGATAAGAAATTCTCCAACAACAGGACAGGAATTCCATTTCAAAGAACAGGAAAGCATTTAGCCCTTCTTTTTTTCAAGAATCTTCACTGTTCCTACAACTGAATCCCTCGTTATCACACCCTATTCTGTAATTCAAATTCTTTTTTTGTAGATCCACTGTTAAATTTCCATAATATGCATACCTGAAGGTTAACAACAAGAATGAAGGGAAGCTTTTTCCCAGCTTCTGACTGCCACCAAAAAAAAAAAAAAAAATCAGTCAGGTAGCAAATAGCTTGATTTGGAAGTAAAAGTGTAAAACAGCAAAAAAGAAGAAGGAAAAGTCTCTTACCAGAAATAACTAGCTTAAATATTCTTAAGCATGTTTTCTAATAATGTCTAAAAGAAGCAACTTTTACTTCTTTTTCCTAAAACTTAGCAAGTAGCTCACAGGCACAATTAAGAACATTGCTGCTTATAGCATTATCAATACAAAAACAACCTATAAGCTTCTGGAATTCCTACTTTAGAGGTTGCATGCCATTCATTAGTAGAAGAAGTTCTAGCAGCACCATCCAGGAGAATGGTGTAAGTTATTTTGTGCAAATTGAAAACTAAACTGAATGGACTTATTTGGTTTATCTTTGTTTTGTTTTAACATTTTTTACAAAAAAGGGAGAATCAAAGAAACCAAATTGAATTGTTTGGTCTGCTTTGGTCAAATTTGGAAATGAAGAGAACTGAAAACCAAATTTCATAAATAATATCATAAATTAATAAATATATTGTGTATGTAATAAAAATTATATACTTTACAAACAGTTTCTATTTACTTTTATCATATATTATTTAATAGCAATATCTCCTATTTTTACTTGAATGAAATATTATATAAAATTTAAAAGTATAAATATACATGTAAGTAGATTAAGATGTTTTATTATTATATGAATACAATGTTTTAAAAAAGTTAAGGCTCAAACTCAATTATAATGGTTTGTTTTGGTTTAGATATATACATATTTGGGTCAATTTGGCTTCTAAAATTTAGAAACCAAAAGTTTTCAGTTTACTTTAGATTTTTCCTCCAAACAAAACCAATTTTACCATTCCCCAAATTTGAGGGGAAATCTAATGGAAGATGAGTGCCTTCTCTGTGTCCCCATTTCTGTCATAATGTTGATGCTCTTTCACTCTCAATCACCAGGAAAAAATTCATAATGTCAACTAAAGCATCTACAAAACTAACATTTGTTTCTGTTAAGTAGGTTATTAAATCAACAAAACCTCAGTTTGTTTCTGTTTAATTGAAACACCAGCTTAAACAAACACTACTGTCATTTAACTTAAAGCTATAAACACTAGTTTTATGAATGAAGCAAAATAAGCAAAGATGGTTGAAGAATGACCCGTCAGGCAACAACATAAATGACACAACCCTTGCCAGAGTCACTCCCTGATTCACATTTATTCTTAAACTTTATTATTACATTTCAATATATTTATAATATTTTAATAATTTATATTACTATTATTTGTCACACCCTTGTTGGCACTTCTATAATTTTCTGTAGTATCTCTAAGAGCTTCTCAAAAAATTACCACTAAGACCTGTAACTAAAAGTTTTACTAGTTTTACCATAAGGCCTGCTGCAGTGAAAAACATCAGCTATAACTGTAAGCAATAAAAAGTTACTTAGGTTCAGGTCAAACATACAAGAAATTTTACAGTAATAGGAAAAGAAGAAACTTCAGAAAGAAAATGGACCATAAAGCATAATAAACTGGGCAGTACAATGACTTGTCCAATTGTGTTTCCCAGAGATCACCTAAACCACTGTGGAAGAAAACCAGTATTAATACCTGAACTAGACACCTGGGGTGCAATGCAACTTTATCTATGGCTTCATCAACTTTAAACCAATCAACAGCTATGAGCTTGAGAAGCGGATCTCCACCCATAATCTGAAAAGCCATTATGTTTTGTCAGTACTTAGTACTTCAGCAAGAATTTAAGATAAATGTCTCCGTTTGAGTAGTGGTATTTGGATTAGTATACATGAGTGTTAAAAGTACAAACAGCACAAGGATTATCTTCTTACATGTGTGCCATTTTTGTCCGACACCATATTTGACAATCATTTTTTTCCATTGTGATGTGCCATGACAGTTCAAGATAGACTCTTATGCTCTCTTGATGAGTGGAATTTTGTCCAAACACATTTTTTTTATAGAAAGGGAAACAATATTAAAATTCCTTTTCTCAACAGTTCACGATATTAGACTCATTGTTTTTGCACCTTGCTTGGTCCTTGAATGAATATCAAGCTAAGCCACCAGAATGTTCCAAGTTGGTTCCCATTATTTTGCTTTATGCTTCTTTCATTCCCCTTTACCATAATGCCCTAATGCCCTTTAAACTGATTACAGATAATATACTCTCTTTAACACCATCATCCTGCAAAGAGATTGACAACAACTAATTTGTTTTGTTTCTTCCTTTTTTATTTTTATTAGGAGGAAGCAGTTTCTTCTCTTCTCTCTCTAATAAAACTTCTCTTTTTAAATCTAAAAAGTAAAAAGAATATCACAGGATTGGTGTTCTAAATGCTGAATCTGAGACAATCTAATGGAATTATATGGAGACCAAAGGCATTACAGAATCAATGCAGATTAAATTTCTTCCTTCTTGAATCAGAAATATGTGGACTTTTCTTCACAAAGCAAATGGCTGCCTGATGCAGTGATGTATATAGGTTCCACTTTGGAAACTGGTTTATTCAGGTTCTAGCCTAGTCTGTTGTGTTTTACAATTATGTCTTCCCAAGGTAAAAAATATAATGCTTTTTTTATTTATAGTAAGCAATGGAACATGGTAAGAACAAAAAGAATAATAAATGCCGAACATCTTATTATTTTTTTGAAGAAGTAAAAGGAAGCCGACCTTGGAATTATCTTTCAAGTAAGTCTTTCCTCTGATCATGAATCCCATGCCACTGGGAGATGTCCAACAGTTTGAGTCAGAATCACTCTTTCCTTTCTGCAAGGTCCCCTGGAACTGGCCCAGGTCAATATTGATGGGGGCAACACTTGAATCTAACTCTTTACTTGCATCTACGGCTGCATTCAGAATGATTCCGATGTCTCACATTTTGTCATCAGTATCATGTCATTACTATTCTTTTCAAAAATAAAACCAAATAAGTATTTCATTTACTTTTATAGGGAAAACATAAATCTAGCAATTTACTGAGTTGACTTATCAAATATCCACTATATTACTTCTTATCATGTTTCACCTATAACCTTCCGTGTATTCCAAACTGTGACTTATAGAGCAGGTTTAGCAAAATATGGATCGGATGTCAACGGTTAGAAGACCAACAAGCACAGAGGTGTATATGAATGTAGCCTGTGGATTATGATTCAACAAAGAGTAGACAGCTTTTCTGAACAACATCAAACTTGTGGGGGGTAACAGATAAGAAAAAGTTATATTCTGGTATTATAATTGAATTGAATAAAGGCCTTTAGGAAATATCTTCCCGAATATCTTCGACATGGTTACTTTCAATTAGGCAGGCAAGTTATGGATTGTTTTACGGTGTATAATGGTGTAATCTAGTGGAACATCCTTTTCCCCAAACCTCAATGATTAGGCAATTGATAGTCAGAGGCTTCTGGAGAAATATGCCACTGATCCATCCAAGAAGGATATCCCTTATTGGAAGATCCCTAAAAATTGAACGTTTTTCATTTAAGTTGTTCTACAATCAACATGATGAGGACCAAATTTTAGATTGTTTTCCGCGGAAACAAGTGCGGAAAACCAAAAGCCTCATTGTGCATTGCTTTAATATTATTATTATTATTTTTTGCTCGGGAGGCACCATGGATAGGATTCCAACTTTGGTCTCAACCTCTACTGAGTGGTGGGCACTTCCATAAAGGATTATCTGCAGGGTGTGGAATGGTATTGCTTCTCACAAGTCTAAGAAGATATCTCTATCACTCATGCTTGTATTTGGAAAGTATAAAGTGGCAGAGCTTTTGACAACTCCTCTTCCTCTTTTTAAAAGATTAAGATCAATTGTTTAGTATTCTTCGTGTTTTTCTTAAATGTTACCCCATCTCTGATGGAGTTGACATTTAGGATTTTTTTAATCTTCTCTGCTCTAGGAAAATGTAAATTCTGTATGTTTTTTCTATTGGCTTGCACCCCATTGGTGTTCTTAATAAAACCTGAAAAAATTCCAAACTATAATTTTGCATTACAACAAATATTAAATTATAGTAGCCTAATTAATAAGTCTCCTTTTAGCAAAACAAGAGACTATTAACATAAACAGAACAGTCGATTCACAAATGCAGAAGATAGTTCCCATAAGACCATTAAAAAATATAGTTTTTTCCTTTAACAGAGAAGACCATTGACAATGATTATGCACCCTAACTTTGAAAAGAGAAAATAAAAGTTAAAGCCAAGAGAGAACCTGAAGTTCGTTTCAAAGCTAAGCTCTGAATAGCCCAAGAAACATTCTTCAACTTGACTTTGATCTCCTAATAATTTTTAGAGACAAGTATGAGCAATAGAACCTCGGAATATCGTAATAAACATTTAGAAATGAATTTTATAACTGAAGAGTCCTGTAACTTAAAATTTTCCATTATGGTAAATGGGAGAGAGTTGAAATAAAACTCTACGTTCAATGAAAATTAAATAGAAACAGAAAACCTTCTTGTCTTGTTCCTGATCATCATCACTGTCTTCCTCTTCAGATGATGAATCAGTTGCATCATAAAACTGATCTTGCACTTGTACATCTTCATAATCATCCATGGAAGAAGAAATATCAGGAAGCTTTGAATGTAAGACCGTGGTGGAAGATTCATATTTGAGTGCTGGATTTGCCCCAATAAACTCCTTCAGACCTGCAAACAGGGAAAAAAATTGTCCTTAGGAAACTATCTGAAAGTGTATATATATACATATATAACTACTCTGTAAAAAAGGGTATATTAGTAAAAATGCCTATCTAATTAAGTGCTTGGGTGTGATTAGGTTTTCTTTTTTGTTCTCTTAAAATTGTATATATAGGAGTAGGCTATTCAATAATAAACATAACAATCTTTTTCCCACATGGTATTGGAGCTATAAGAGAAAACGAATTCTTAAACCCTAAACCAGCCTTCATTGCCACAATAAACTCCTCCCAGAACCAGACTTCATTGCTGGTGTTACATCTAGTCACTGCCCAGCAAAATCCAGCTGCAAACAGCCAGAGCAGCACCTCGGGGCCAGTTCTGCTCTGTTTTTTTGCACAGTTCTGCGCTGTTTCGCACTCTGTTTTGCTCTGTTTCCACGTGCAGGTTTGTTCTGTTTCTGTGCTCAGTTCTGATCTATTTTTGCGCACATATCAGCTCTATTTTGAGATTGTGTTCCGCTCTCTTTCCATATTCAGTTCTCTGTTTTTGCACTATGTTCTGCTCTGTTCGGCTCTGTTTTTCTGCTCCGCTTCAGCTGCAGCTACTCTCTTTTCCAGCCTCTGCTGCGCATCCTGCCTCTAGCCACATCCTGCCCTACTGGAGCCTTGATTGCTGGCACTCTGTTGCCACTTCCTGACCGGCCTTAATAGCCACAATCGGCATTCATAGCCACCAGAAAGTAGCACCAACCAGTCCTTGCCACACAGTTCTTGTTTGTTGACTTTATTTCGTTTGGCTTCTGGTTTCCTGGGCTACACAGCACCTGAGCTATTTGCTGACATATCCAAAATAACTTCAACAATCTGCTGGACAATTCAATCAGGAGGAGAATAAGAGGCTAAAAAATGTCCTTGTAATTCTAGAAAAAATCGCAGGTACTGGTTCACTGGCAGTAAGTTCCTCACATGGTTTAAATTACTTTGACAAATCCTTTAAAGATCCATAGGTTATTAATTCAGGAGCCATAGATCATATGCATTCCACATATAACTTTGACACATATGTCCCTTCTCCTAGCAACCGGAAAATAATTATTGCAGATCGTTCACTAATCATTATAGCAGATATTGAAGATGTCAAGATTGGTCCTTCATTTACTCTTAAGAATGTGTTTAGTGTTCTTAATTTTTTCGCTAATCTTGTGTTAATAAAGAAGTTGTCTCATGATATAAATTGCAAGGTAACATTTTCTCTCTCTCACTGTGTATTTCAGGATTAGGAAAGAGATGATTATTGAACGTTCTCAGGAATGACGAGTTCACGTCTTGGAGGAACCTGAGTTACCTCCTTCTCTTTTCTCTGAACAACCTAACTCCAGTACCAACAAAATTTGGCTCCATCATTGAAGACTCAAACATCATTCCTTTTTGGTTTTTAAGGTTATGTTTCCCTCTTTGTTTAAAAGATTAAATAGTGAAAATTTGCATCATGATATATGTGAACTAGCTAAACACAAATTGGTAACTGTTCCTATTAATAATACAAGAAGTTCCACTTATTGCTTTAATTCATAATGATATTTGGGAGACCATCCATATTTAAAAAAAAAAAAAAGATATTTGGGAGACCATTCAACATTTTTAATATCTCAGGGGCTAGATGGTTTGTCATTAATGATTGTACAAGAGTCATCTGAATATTTTTGCTCAAGTCTGATGCGAGTTATGTCATTCTACACCTTCATAATATGATAAAAATCCAATTTTGAGTCCACTAAAGTGTAGAACTAACAATGTCTGAGATTTTATTAATCAAACCCTCTCTTTGTATTTCTATCAGGAAAGAATTATTCATAAGTCATTTTATGTTCACACTCCACGACAAAATGGAGTAGAAAAAAGGAAAAATAGTCATTTACTCGCTATATTTGAGCATTTTTGTTTCAAAACCATGTCCCTGAATAATACTGGGGGGAACCTATCCTTACAGCCACATACCTCATTAACTGATTACCATTAAGGATTTGGACTTCAAAAGCCCAACGGAAATCCTTCCAAGTTCTTCCCAGAAAATGACAAACAATCTTGCCCCCAGAATATTTGGTGTCTCGTTTGTTCACAGACATTAATAACATAGAGGTAAACTAGACCCGAGAGCTCTCAAGTGTGTCTATGCAAGATACTCTGCAACCCAGAAGTGCTACAAGTGTTACTATCTTCCAATTAAAAAATATTTTATTTTTGCAGACGTTATATATTTTGAGTCTGAGTCTTATTTTAATCGTTCTTACCTTCAAGAGGAGTCTATGGTAGAAGACAAGGATAGAGAACTATTTCTTCTTGACCTGCCCTTACGTCAAAGTGCACCTCCCTCACCTCAAAATCCATACACCTAGTCAGAAATAGACTCACTACAAGATTTAGAAAAAGATCTGAAGTGATAATGACCAAACATCAGTAACCTTACCTGGCCTAAGGTTTTCTAAAGTGTGCTCAAAGAAGGAGAAACTGAATCCTAAATCAAGGTAGGTCCAAATAGGAAACTCAGATTCTGAAAATGAGGAAACATTTGATAATTTATCATCTGATGTTAATTTACCTATTGTAACTTGGAAAGGAACTAAGAATTGTACTAAACACTCACTATATCCACTTCCAAAGTTTATGTCCTTTGAAAAATGTTCACAATTTCACAAAAGTTTCCAATGAGCTTGAATGTTGTGTTAATTCCTACTATATTATCTGAGATATTATTTTATGAAAAATAAAAAAAATATTATGAATATGGAAATGTAAGTACTAGAACAGAAAAACACATGAGATGTGGTGGATCTACTTAAAGGAAAGAGGTTAGAGGGATGTAGTAGGTGCTCACCATAAAATACAAAGCTGACGGCACAATTGAAAGGTATAAAGTCAAAGTAGTGGCCAAGGTATCTGCAAACCTCTAGGATTGGCTATCAAGAGATGTTTGTATCTATTGCCGAACACAGTTCGAGTACTATTGTCACTATCTGCTAACTATTACTCGTAGTTTTAATAGTTCGATGTAAAGAATGTCATCCTATATGGAGATATCGAAAAAGAAATATACATGAAAGTTCCACCTGGGTTCACTGGATATGCAGGAACAATAAAGTATGCAGGATAAAAAAGGCATTATATGGACTTAAACAATTACCGAGAGCTTGGTTGGGAAGATTTACAAAAGTAATGTTCGTCATGGGATATAAATAAAGTCAAAGTGACCATACTTTATTCATTAAACATTCATATTCAGAAGAAGCCATAGCTCTGCTCGTGTTTGTCGATGAAATTATTGTGACAGGAAATAATGAGAATGAGAGATTAACAGTTAAACAATGTCTAGTAAAGAAACTTGAGATAAATAACTAAGAAGATTGAATATTTCCTAGGAATTGAGGTGGCTCACTCGAAACAAGAAATTTTCATTGATCAACAAAAATACATTAAAAATCTCTTAAATGAGATAGGAAAACTATTATGGAGACCTACAAGCACACCAGTAGATCCAAACCACATGTTTGGATCTACTGGTGAAGATGTTGACGTCAATAAAGAGATATATCAAAGATGTGCTGGAAGACTAATTTATTTATCATATACAAAGCCAGATATTACAAATGTATTGAGTATAATAAGTCAACTCATGTAGACCTTAACAAAGTACATCTGCAAGCGACTTATGGAGTGTTATGTTGCCTAAAAGGATTCCTAAAAAGGTATGTTGTTAAAAAAGAATATCATTACTCTTGTAATCCTATATTAATGCTTACTATGCTAGGTCAGTAGTTGATACAAAATCTACCACAAATTACTGTACCTTCAATAGAGAAAATATCATTACATAGAGAAGTAAGAAGCAAAATATGATAGCAATGTCAAGATACAGAATCATAATTCAGAGCAATGATACAAGGTGTATGCGAGCTGTTGTTGTAACAGATTATCTTGGAGGATTTTGAAGATTAAGTATGATGACCTGACGAGAAGCTATGGTCATGAAAAATTGACAATCAATATTGTCCACAATCCAGTGGCACATGATAGGATCAAACAAATTGAGGGTAACAAACATTTTATTAAAGAAAAATTTGAGGCTGATTTGATCTGCGTGCCCTATTTGCCCTTCAACTGTCAACTTGTAGACGTGCTTACCAAAAGTTTGAGCAACCAAGCATTTTAGACAATCATTACTAAGCTGGGAACAAACAATGTCTATTTACCAGCTTGAGTAGGAGTGTTGAAAAATATATGTATATAATTATTTTGTAAGAAGGGTAAATATTAGTAAATATTCCTATATAAGTGTGTTTGGTAGAATTAGATTTTCTGTGTTGTACATTGAGTGGCAAGACATTTATTAATAAACACAACATTCTATTTCTCATAGAAATTATTCTATTAGTATGTATTCTAAACTGTTCTTGTACCTACCTGTATCAATACCTTTTACTATTATTCAACACAACAACAATAGGAATTTCTAAAGTAACAGATCAATGCATTTTAGGACGCCTAACTTCTACTATTTTTGTTCTTATCACCACTTAGCTTCCTGGCCACCTGGAATAAAGAAGTAAAGGACAAAAGAAAAAGTTACTTCCCAATCTCTACCAATTCTCCAAATTTCTCTTCATAAAAAACTTGTTCCAACTCCTGTTCTTCTCCTTCCTTGCCAGACCAGTATGTTTGCTTAAATTTCTCCCTTCTTGCTTCAATAGATTTTAAGTCATTAAAGCCCAAAGTCAATATTGTTCAGTACCTCCTTTTACTCGGAAACAATATATATGATGTAATCTCTAAATTATAAGTTTCATTTCTATGTTTTTAAAAAATAAATTATTTAATGAGTTTGAACTTGTTCATAATCGAATTCAAGCTCAATGATGCTCTTAGATGCATGTGTGTTATCAACTAAGGAAAAGAAAAGAAAGATCAAAATGGAGAAACTCAACCTGCTACTTGGATTAATAACGCATAGGGGATGCTCTTTTCAAACTTCGAGTGACTATTTTTCTTCCATTTACACCAGCCCTGACAATGTATCTCTAACATTTGCGTCACAAGACATTTTGCAGTATCTGAACCCATTGGTGTGTTCAAACTTCTGATTTCCCATGTAGATGCTATAATCCATACAACAAATGGAAACAAAGGAATAAATTGATGAAAATATAACTTAATCAAGAAAATAGTTTATAATATATATGAGATAGCAAAAGGAAAAAAATGGCAACTGAATTAGGAACTTCTGCATTAAATAATCAGGACAATTTCATGACGACATTAGTAGAGAGTACAACAGAAAAGTAGTATAAAACTTCAAAAAGGAGACAAAAAAATGGAAAAGGAAGACGAGCATAATTTTTCTTTTTCCTAAAAGGAAAAGGGAATCCAGCACAGAATATCACCTTCAAGCAATAAATAGTTTAAAAATTATAAATTAATTTCTTACGATTAATTTTTGTACGTCGATATCCTGATCTTGGCGGCTGCTTCTTATGTACAGCTGGGAATTGCAAGATTGCTGTTCAAATCAATGCAAACATGTGTCAGTGGCATATAGAGACAAGCAACAGTATCTAACATGACAACTTAAAACTGTCTTAACCAGGGAAATGTGAGCATATCAGCCATCAGTCAGAAGCCCTTTGTTATTCTTGTTCTCTACTGTTTCCTTTGAAATAAGGAGCCACTAGACATACTATTGACATGTGTGGTAGAGGGTTTCACAGAAACAGAAAAAGCAGCTACTAAAGCCATCAAAGAATTTGTGGATTCATCCATTCAGATTGAGTATCCATTTTCTAAAGAAAGATGTGTCAGATAGCCAGAGCATTGCTATTTTTCTCAGCAAAAGAAGAAACAAAAAGTGTTTACAGATCAGTTGATATATATTAAATCTCCAAAATCTTTCATAGTAGTAAAAGGATGACACATTACAAAGAACCTATGGTCTGAAATCATCTCGCTCTAATCTTATCCATATCCTCTTCCAACCAATCGAATGTTTTCTTATTCCTTTCTTTCCAAATAACCCGAAATACTGCCAACGAAGTGAGCCCAAATTGTTTCTCCTACCAGTAATACCCTTCCATACCCAAATTTCATCCCTTACACTTCCCGCCATAAACTAGCTATACCCCTCCCATAAGCCAATGCCCATAGACTATACGCTATGGGACAACGAAGAAGAATGTGATCACAGGTCTCTTCCGCTCTCTTATATAAGCAACACCAACTAACCATGATTCTTCCCCTTCTCATCAACTTAGCAATGGTTAACATGCATCCACAACTTGCTTCCCAAGCAAAAGAAGCCACTCTAGAGGGCGCATTCACCTTCCAAATTTGTTCAAGTAGGAAATTGCTCTCTTTGGCTTCTTCTTTTGTTAGATATCAATAAAAGGATGTAGCTCTGAAGTTCCCTGTTGAACTAGGTGTCCAAAATGGTTGATCATAGTCCTCATTGAGAGATACAAAGCATAGACAGCTTAAAAGTGATTCGTATTCATTAATCTCCCAATCATCGAGATACCTCATGACCTTCCCATGCCACACTCTCCCTCCTGCTCCATCCCTATATGCCTCTTTAACTGATATGTCCTTGTATCAAATGATAGCAAAAATCTGAAGAAATCTAGCTTTTAGCACACCTACTTCGCTCCAAGCATCCACCCATAAACCAATACTCTTCCAATTCCCTATTCTCCTTTTGATGCACTCCCTAAATATATCTCTTCTCATATAAATCTTTTTCCACAACTCTTTCGCATGTAGTCTAGCAAGAACAGTAGAGTACCCACCTCGATCCATCACACCAAATTTAGCCTCCATAACCCTTCGGCATAGTGTATCCCCTTCGCCATCTTCAAGGGGAGTCCTTGCCATCCATTAATGATAAGGACATACGTGTTTTTACATGAATTACCCACCAAATCATCCCCAAACTAGTCCAACTTGTTCCACTTGCCAAATCATCTCAATCAATGTCAACATCCTCAACCATTCACACCATACTCATGATAGAAAATAATGTAGTTTGTGATTCAATGAGATTTATGCATGCATATTCAAGATGAAACGACCCAGATTCTTATCTTGTACAAGTTCACGACAAAACACCCATCCTGAGAATGAATTAATGCAGTTCCAAGACTTTATCCTCAACTAGCACATGATCATTATCTTCCTGTTACCATTAGGAAATGAAAAGAGAATGCGCTAAACATCTATTATATCCATTAGTAAATTTAAAAACTCTCACACTCATATAAACATTTTCTATAATATTGAATACTTTTTGGGGAATCCTTCAATCTTGAGGGAGAGTACTAGAAAATCCTTCAATTTTCTGGCTTAATATTAGAAAATTAATCTTTCTAAAAATATTGAATACTCGTTGGGGAATCCTGCTAATATAGTGATTAATTTGATTTGATTTGTTGTAATTAGTTTTTTATTTTTTCTTTTTGAAACAGCTATATATACTCGTATATATGCTCCTTCTCAATATACAAGAAATTTAGTTTTCTCTAAATTCCATAATAACTATTTAGGGGTTAGGGAAGGAGTAGAGGAGAGAGATTCCACAAAATTGATATAATCTATATTGCTCGCAATTAGGTTAGGTGCTTGTATGTGTGTGAATCTGATGCCTAAATTGACAACAAAAGTAGAAATTAATATCCGTAACAAATAACAAATTCTAAAGGCTAATAATTAATTAGTCAATAAAAATTCAAAAAATGGGATGAGTACATTGAATTCAGAGATAAAAAGTAATTAATTATTAATATAGGTCTATAAAGGAGCCGGAAGGATGGTGTACGTAACAAATATAGCCATTAGAACAAAAAGATAGCAGATACATATGTCTAAAGGAAATTGAAAAAAAATCCGGTACTAAATTATATATTACAGAATCAGCATTATGTTGAGAGATTTTGGAATTAATTTGCAGAAAATTAGGAATTAATTTAAGCAGATTTGGGAATTAAAGTTTGTAGGCAGATTTGTTGAGAGATCTTCGAGAATTAATGTACAGATTTTATGAATATTCTAGATCTATAATATAGGCTTAGTTAGTTGTTAGTTTCCATGTTTTGTGTACAATCAATCCTGTAAAAGAACTCATGTAAACTTACTGAATTCAACATGTTACATATATAAAAGATCAAGTTTTAGACATTCAAGACCAAGTAACTTCATAATTGTGTTGTATTTGTTTTGGCCTAAGATTATTTGTGATTATTGTATTATCATGTATCATAGCCTGGATTATCAATTGTCATATCCAATATAGTTGTGACACTAAAATTCTATGCAACCAATGGATTCAGCTAGATGATCAACAACTCCCTCCTTTATATTAATCCCAATTGGCCCCCCCTTCGCCAAGTTTAGTTTAGAAACTTAAAAAAGTGTCTTTAGAAACAAAGCAATTTTATCATCTTACTATATGTTCCGTCTTGGCCACGAAACCACTGTCTTGAGAAGACAAAATCTCTCTTTGACTGCCATCTGCAATATATGCTATATAAGAAATAAATGAGAGGTAATAACAAACAATATAACATAAGTGGACCAAAGAAGATATTTTCAACTACTGCAACAAATAAAAAAATGACAGTCACCATCATTCTAGACAGGAAGAAAAATAAATAGTAACCTAAATATTGTTATTAGAGCATGCTACCATGTTATGTGGGTTCACAAGTATTTCCATGTAAAACTATCAAGTTGAAAACTGAAACTTCTAACTACCCGCATAGGGAAAAAAATTAAAAGTCGAAAGTTTCCATGAAATGAGATAAACCATCTAATAGCAGCAGAGCTCGAAACAGATAGGAGAATGGAAGTAGATGAGCAAATTTTTGGCCAAAATAATTCTAGGCACAAATGAAAAATGAAGCACGTTTTAATTCAGATAACTTATATAAGATGCTAGTTTGAGTAGCATAATACCAGAATATAACATAAATATTTTCTTTTAACTAAGAATGTGACTTAATTAAGGAGAATCAAAACTGTAGAACTAAAGGAGAAGCATGATGGCCCCTACTAAAAATGTTACTAGTAAGTACTTAACATTGTATGTGCCATAGACAACATCGTAGAGACCACCACAAGAATCAACCAGCTAAGAGAAGCACAGATTGATCTTTTACCAGATTTTTAGTGAAGTAGTTGTGCAGATTTTTGGCCAAAAGATTTATATGCACAAATGAAACATGAAAAGTACCAAATAACTTGGAAAAGATGCTAGTTTGTGTAGCATAATCTCTGAATGTAAATAGATATTTTTCAAAAACTAAAGAATGTGACATAAATTAACAAGAATCAAAACTGTAGGACTAAAGGAGAAGCACGCTGGTCCCTACAAGCAACATTACCTTGTAAGATACTTAGGGTCATATGTGCCATAGACAACATCATAGTGACCATCATAAGAATCAACCAGTTCCAGGTCACCTGTCAACATATCCCACCTGTGAAGATTATTAGAGAGAAGTCACATACCAAATAGAAAGACTTCAGAATAAGATCAAGCAACTTACTCATATCTCTGATGCCGATCAAGATTTAAAATTACTTCGAAAACTGTGTCTGCACTTGAATCAATAACACCGACAGACTTTACAAGAACTCCTCTGTCACTCTTCAGAAGGGTAAAATTTATTAAAGTTGAGTAATAAGAATAATGAAATTTATTAAAGTCACTAAGAATAATGAAATTTCAGTGAGACAAAAGGAACTTATGGAATAATAGTAAGACAGCTGTGCGACAGATATGCGCTCAAATAGTTCGTAATAAACTGATTATTAGGCATAGACAAGTGACATCAGCATGCAGTGTCAAAATAAAGCAACTTAAGAAGACATTTTTATTACTAACAAAATGTAAGACAAAACAAGCATATTTGAAGAAGATTGTATGGTTGTTCTGTGCCTTGTAAAATTTATACATAGAGGGAAAAGTAATATAAGTTAAGTTTATCCAATAACGTGCATACATTTATTGTTCTAAAGGTTCACCACATAAATCAAGTGAAATCCTGTTTCAAATATCATAAAATTGTTAGACATGGATGGACATGGCTGCCATTCCTTAATCATCCAGCACCTCTTTTTTTCCATATGGGAATATATGTAATGTGTAGCTTCAATAGGATAACTGAGCTATTTTTCAAAATGATCTCACTGGACAAATCAGACATATAGCCATATAGTTCAAGATATAAGTACATGTCCTCTGCAACCTTGTAATTTGTGTGAGTAGTTCTCTCTTAAAGCAAATCATTTTTTACAAAATGAAATCTTATATGGAAGACATAAATTCAGGATCCAGATAAGAACTGGCCAGATAAGCTTCCAAACTGAAGGCATATCATTCTTTTGTTTTTTAAATAAAGAAATATTGTTAAGAGAAAAAAATGAATGATAAGACATCCTCATACAAGAGAAACAAAAAGGAAAACCAGAACATGAAAAGAAAAGAGAAAGGCCTCAACAAAGAATAGCCTACCAATTCCTTCCCAAACTAGAGGACTAGATAATGGCAAAACTTAGTGTCCATCAACATATTAATCTTAGACCTGATAAAAAAAATATCTCCAGGTAAAAAAGAAAAAACACAAAACAAGATTGCGTCAAAAGTAAATGGATACAGCTAGGGAAGGGCTAAAACTGAGGTCTTAGGTAATGTGTGGGTTGTAGGGTTGGAGATCTTCCTATTTCCTTACTTGCACCTTCCTTTGGTTTCAAATTCAAGGAGACTGGTATCCAATTTAATAAATTCAGGAAGAACTTAGCCAGGAGGGAGAAACACAATCTCCATAATGGAGGCATATTGATGCTCACTAACTATCTCTCTTTTTCTAAGAGCATCCCTATTGACTTAATTACCCTTTTTGGATGCTTTTTGCATTAATTAAGATAATGGAAGGTAAATCAAGAAGCTTTCTCTTTTTTTTTTTTTTGTAACTACAAAAATAAGCTTTTGAGTTGTGCTTCAATATTAGGGATATTATTATTCACAAGAAGCTCTCCTTAGAGAGTAGGGGGTTAGGTACTTCTGGCCTTCTGTGGTTTTAACTTTTTAACAGAAAACCATGCTCATTAAGAAGTATCAGATAGACTAAATGAAGTATTAAAATACACAAAACTCAATATCTACTCCTCACTCATGATTGGTTCAAAACTTCTAAAAATGTTTCGATGGATGATAATGCAGAATATCTAAACAGTCAACTCCAATCCCTCAAGCAACCTGGTCAAGGTACCGGTGGCCATGGTACATAATTCTCCTTCCAACCTTCCAATCAACATAAATGATGTTTATATTTTGCAAGTGCTTAAGTATATGATAAGCAATAGAACCACTACGGTTTGTTGACTACCATTCCTCTGGCTTCCTCCATATATCCTCTGGAAGGCACCAAAGCCGAGATGCCTCAAGTAGATTTTCCTTGCCATGGAAGCAGTTCTTACAGTACCAGTCATGATCATAAGGAGCAAGCTCCTTGAATTTTCCAGTCTTAACAATACTATTCAATGTACCAACCCCTTGAATGATACTTGTGGTACTTGCCGAAGAGGAGGAGAAACACATACACTTATTCCTTCGGTGTAAAGTGGTCTGGAAATTGTGGATGCAGCTATTTAATATATTTAGTTCAAACTGGATGGACACATCCCTTTTTGGAGTGTTTTATGAATTCTAATATTTATGGATTAGAGTTGAGAAAAAAGCTAAATCTCTGTGGCAAGGCACTTTGTTTGAAGGTTTGTGGAATATATGATTGGAAACAATCATAGAATTTTTGAGGATAGATCCCTCTTGAATAAAATTCTTATGAGATAAAGTGACTTTTTTAGCCTCCCTATGAGCAAAGACACATGGGAAATTTCCAAATATCTCTATTCCCATCCTTCACTGGAATTGAGAGATGATAATATTTTGATCTTCAGGGTTTGAGATGTATCATAATTTTGTAACTCATTTTTGTCTGGTGTTCGTCTTTGTGAAGGCTTAAGGAGGATATATATCCTCTGTTATTGTAACATATCTTTCTTACTCATAATACTTCTTTTTCTAATAATACCATCCCATGGAGGAAATTCAACCTTGTTGTAGCATTTGAAGTGGGCAGTGTGTTCCTTGTAACTCATGGTGGGAAATGCCCTTCACTGTTCTTGCTGTCTGGCGGTTTAGGCATAAGATCCACCATGTGTCTTAACAAAGCCTTGCATGCGGAGGTTCCGGAACAACAATAATGCCTGTGGAAGAAAGTTATCGTGCGTAAATGGTTTGGCAATAATATTACTGATCTTAATCGGGTGAACAGGAGCCCTTTTGGTTTCAGTCTCTGGAAGAGTATTCTGAATTCCAAAGAACTTGTATTGAATAACTCAAATTGGGTGGTTGGGAAAGGGGACAAGATCCGGTTTTGGCAGGACATTTGGTGTGGTCAGATGAGTCTTCAGAATCAGTTTCCTCACATTTATGCTATTGCCAAAGACAAAACTATGCTTCTGGAAAATGCTTATGGGGCTAGCACCCCTCTGGTTTGGGATGTGTCCGTCACCAGAAATTTGCAAGATTGGGAGGTGATGGAATATGAAAATCTTCTCCGGCTGTTGGCTGATGTGAAAGCTGGCACTGAGCCCGATAGATTAAACTGGAAATTGTGCAAAAAAAGGCTCCTTTACAGTAAAATCCCTTTATAGGTACCTGAATGATAGAACAGAATCTGCTGTTGTTTTCCCACATAAAATTATCTGAAATTCCAATGTTCCTCCCAGAATTTCTATTTTTGCTTGGGAAGCTGTTTTGGAATGTATTCTTATTTTATATAACCTCATGAAAAGAGGTTTTGTCTTGGTCAACTGGTGCACTATGTGCAGGAAGAACTATGAGCCTTGCAACCACCTTCTCTTACGGTGCCTGGTTGCCTATGAGTTATGGTCTATGATCTACAAGCTGTTTGGCATCTCCTGAGTTATTTCTGGATCTGTTAAGGATGAATTGCTTGCTTGGGAAGGGCTGTAGGAAGAACTATGAGTCTTGCAACCACCTTCTCTTATGGTGCCCAGTTGCCTATGAGTTATGATCTATGATCCACAAGCTGTTGGATGTCTCCTGGATTATTTCCGGATCTGTTAAGGACGAATTGCTTGCTTGGGAAGGGCCTAAAACGAGGAATAGATGGCATAGAGTAATCCCATTAACTATTTTATGGAAAGAAATTGTAGGATTTTTTAGGGTAAAGACACAAATTTTGCCTGTATCAAAGATAGGTGGCTACATTTTTTTTGGGTACTATTTTACTTGGCCACAACATTGACTCTTTTGAGGACTTAGGTTCGATTGTAGATATTCTCACTGAGCTGTAAATCCTTCCTTCTTGTACATGGGTTACGCCCCCTTGGCGTCCATTTTAATATGATTTCTCTCTTTTATCTCAAAAAAAAAAACTGTTCTTGTTGTCCGCAATTTTCTGCTTCCCAAGCAGCCCCGCTCCTACTCATTCTTTTGCTTCTGCAGCGGGAGCTCCATGGAGTGAATGCAGGAGAGAAGTAGAGTGGTTTTCTATTATGTGAGGTATTCTTATAATTTTGGTTTTCTTCTTAATTCATTACTAAAAGGAAAAAAGTTTGTTGTTAAGATCCTCTCTCTTAATTCCCAAGCAGCTCTGTCTCTCTCTCTGTCTCTCTCTCTCTCTCTCTCCACCTGTGCCCAGTTAAATGACAGTGACAGAAGGATGCAATTCTCAAACTTTTAATATAGAATTCAGTTGGACTTTTTCTTTTCAACTAAAGAAGCCATATTAAAAAGTAAGAGCAGCAAAATGCCTTGAATGTCATAAAGTATTTGTCCATCAAAGAAAAACAGAAACATAGGATGAAAGATACCTTAGAGTTCGCCACATCTTCAAAGATTCTGATACCTAAAACCAAAGTAACAAGAATGAGCAAGGAGAAATAAGATCTTTTTGCACTTGATTAGGGTTTTATTAGCAGGGAAGGAGATCATTTTAAACAATATAACCTATCAGAAAATTTACACTAAGAATTTATTGCTCTTCAAGTTCCAATGTCAGTTCATACACTCAGTGACATGTTCCTCTTGATATTTTATCAGCTAATTTCTATTTCGACACATACAAGAAAACATACAAATATTAATCTATAAATCCTCTTCTATTTCTTTCTTTATTTTTCCTGTTAAGAATTAGCCCCAAAAATCAACAAGAAATGAACATAGATCCAGTCTTTTTCAACAAGCTGTGCTTTTGGCTTCAAATTTTGTTTACTATTAAAATGGACTGATGCAGATAAGATGATCCTAGTTTACAATAAATTTAGTATTAAAGAACTTTTTAAATTATTATTATTTAGTCTCTCTAATTTATTTAGCTAATTTAAGCAGGTTATTTGGAATTGGAAACTTTAATTTTCTCTTTTAGTACTTCAATAGTTTTTTCACTATTTGTAAATAATACCTAGAGAAGTGCAATATGGACAATGGAATTTTACCATCGATTGTACGGACACATTTCCATTCATGTGGCTCAATTGCATCTCCAGTGTCCCTCTCAAAGTACCCATCTGTTCTAGCATCAGCACCCAAGTTTGAAGATTGCCGCAAAAGTGACTCAGGACCTGTCGAGCATCAAAATGAGGATTGAGATGGACAGACTCCAACACTGTAACATGGTAAGAAGTGTCTGTCTCCCTATTAAAAAGGTGGTGGCTAAAATGAAAGTCGCAAGCTAAATTCCCTTCAGTAAAATTAGCAAAACAGGAAATAAGAGCATGATGGTGAGAGGATAAATTATATAAGCATGGAAATTGACTTGCCAAGGAATGGTTTCCGATCCAGGTACACCCAAAGAACTTTCTAGATCCATCTCCCATTATCAAACAGGGTAAGAGTTAATACAGTAGAAGGACTTGGGAGATGGCTTTCCATGAACTTTTGGGAGAGATGGACCGTCCAACTACTATAATCCAGTTGTCCCTGCAATTTCCATGAATACTGTTATTCACCTTATGCAACAGAGTTAGGTTCCCACGAGAATTGTCAAAGCCATTCAGCCAAAAAATTTGGCTAAATTCTTTTGCTCTAAGATTCCCTCTTTTTTTTTTTTTGAAATACAGTTCAAAGATTCCCAGAACCCAAGCCACCTGAGTTCCTGGACCGGAAACAAACCTCCCAACTCAATAAATGATCCCTATGTTCCTCCCGATCCTTGCCCATGAAAAACTTTTCATGCACCCCTTGATTCTCTCAGCCACACCTATGGAAATTCTAAATAAGGACAAATAATATAGTTGGATATTAGACAAAATCCGCCTTTCAAACTCTCCAATCGCTTATTCACCTTGTTTACTATCCTCTCCCGTAAGGAGACATTCCTAGAGTTACCCCTAGAGGGACTCCTAAATATGTGATGGGCCAAACTAGTCTATGCAACCAATGGATTCAGCTAGATGATCAACAATTCCCTCCTTTATATTAATCCCAATTAGCCCACCCTTCACCAAGTTTATTTTAACTCAAAAATTTGCCCAAAAACTTGGAAAAGTGTAAGTGCATTAATAATGGACCTATCATTATGTTTCAATAAAAGAATTGTGTCGTCAGCAAATTGCAAATGAGAAACCTCACCCTTGACCTTACCAATCTCTAAACCCCGAATCACTCCTCTCTCTGACCTCGTAGTCAACATCCAGCTTAGCAGAAAATGTGACAATAGATCTCCCTGCCTCGGTTCTTTAGGGGCCTGAACCCACCTTGTGGTTCACCATTCACAATTACCATGAAAGAAACAGAGGACAGGCATCCCCTAATCCATCTTCTCCATCATGCCCCAAACTATTTTCTTCATTCCCTTTTAGTGTTTCCTTTTTGTATCTTTTCCTAGGAGAATTTCTTGTCTTCCCACCTTGCTTCTTCTCTCTTTATAGTATATCTTCAGTTTTACCTTAAATAAAAATCAACAACCAAACCATGAGCTGCCACCTTACCTTGTCCAATTTTTATAAGCTTCCTTAGTCCGTAAGCATACCGCCTCACTCTTGGCCGATGTCCATCCAGATTGATCCTTCCATGACCAAATACAATAAGAATAAAATTGATATTAGTAAAGATATCAAAACGCTAATAATTAACTGAGAAATAGTACATCATAAAGCATCTAATGATCCAAACAAATACGAAATTATTTTATATATATATATTTATATATATATATATATCCTAGATCAGAAGTCGAAATCAAATGCAAGCCTCTTTCCTAAATGAAACTATAATTATGTTACCATTACATTAAACTAGCTGACTGTATGAAACATCCATTCATTTAACTGAGTGATTTACCAAGTTCGGCTCATTTATATGCATTTTCATCTTCACTAATATTACTTTAAGTGCTCAAGTGCAATTTCCATCTTTTTTAAATAGGTGCATTTCCATCTTCATTAATATTAATTGATCAGAGTGTAACTATTCGTTATTTCTGATGGATAGGATAGATCAAACAAACATTGTCATGAAAGATGATCATCAGAAGTAGAACATACTCGGCCTCAATGTTCAATTTATTTCTGGTGCTGCCTCCTGTTGAAAGCTCATACTCAGCCTATCCAAAAAAAAAAAAAAAGAATTTTAATGAGATAAATATGTGAAAGTAAAAACGGTAGCATTAAAAACCAATTAAAAGTACTACATGTGGACGTCCAATAAGGAGAAATCTCTCGGAAAATTGAAAAAAGCTTCAACATTTTGTGGAAAATAAAAAAAGCATAATGTTGATTGAGTTGTTAATTCCAACTCTAGCCAAGCTGGAACAGGGATATACAACATAGAAGTAGCAAAACTAGATATATCTTTTTTCTTTATGACTGCCATAAAAATGTTTATATTGCTTGTAAAATTTTAATGGTTTTGCTCGTTACTTGTTGCTTAGCGTTATCAAATGCCTCCATCCATCTTCGGGCTTCTCCAGCAGTAGCACAAGCAATCTTGAAAAGAAAAAGAAGTTGCAAGACAAGTTAGCATTTGAGAAGGAAATCAACTTATTATGCACAGATAAAAGAGTCCATGGCAGTTGAAAAACTGGTTTAATGTGAAGAATAGAATATAAAAATTAAATTGTTGACTCATAGGTTATGCCAGGTGACTACATTAGTCGAAAGCTACTTTGGCTCCTTCACCAGCATTATTAAGTTTAATACAAATTCATGATCATGACTTCTACTGCCTTCTAGTATGCATATATTTTGCATACAATTCAAATTTTAAATATCAAAAGTCAAGGATCATTGAAGAATTATGACTTAAACGTCTGTGACCTACAAGGTATCTTCGGCTTGATAGTGATAGCAAACAGTAAAATTTTTGCTCTCTAACTTGGAATCAGAAATTTCCTTAAACCCCTCCCCAGTTATTTAAATAACATATGTGCTGTTATGTGCTAACTGCAAGCTATGAAAGTTGGATCCTACATCAAAAGCACAGATTTTGATATGGTCTTATAGGAGTTTGGACTCTCCAATCCTAATATCTAGCTTTTGAGGTGTAGTTGTCCCAAACTCATATAATGTCTACATCAGCCACAACCTCACAACCCAAAGTAATAATTTGCAATAAAATTGTGCGAAACCAAAACTTACTTCTCCTTTTTTAGCCTCATCCAATCGACTATAGAACCGTATGACATAAACATCCTACAAGTTAACAAAAAAAATGTCAGGAATATAACAAGCTTCATTTGTCTTCTCAAGCTGCAAAATATTATATTAACAAAGGAGAATAATTCCTCGGTGAAAAGGAATAGATAACTGAAAACAAGAGAAACGAACTCTGGTTCTTGTAATATACATGTAACCCGAAAATTTACTAGGGTCTTACCCCGTGGTTAACTCTACGACGCCCTAGCTCCTCCACCATTAGTGTAGGCCCCATAACACCCCTCCTGATAGGTTTCTGAAGCAAAAAACATAATAATAATAATAATAATAACAACAACAACAACAATAAGATTTAGGTATATAGCATATTAATACAGGAAACAAAAAATAAGAAGTTAAAAGATTAGGAATAGTCAGGAAACCATATAACTGAATCGAGCCTTGAATTCCAACATGGCAATCAAGGAATCACAAAACTCCAGAACAGGATCATATAATTTATCAACATATGAAGCGATAAATTAACATGCATCCACTTCAAACAAAATTAAAAGGGGTAGCTGCCAAAGTTTACGAGAAGTATAGTATCTTATTTCTCAACCTCATTACACAGAGACAGAAACTGATAACACTCCAGATATCATAATAGACTGCCTCCTGAAACTAACTCGAAGCAGGTATGTCTTAAGAGCTCGCATTTAAGCTCTTAGAAATTCGCGTGATTTGCAATTATCTAATACTTTTGTCTCCAGCTCCAAACTCCCTCCTCACTTTTCCTTCATCGATTTAATTTACTTTCCCATCAAACAGTGGGCTGATTTTCTCTCATTTCTCTTTCCTCTCCCATTTCTCCTAAGTTCATATCTATTGTAAAAAGCTAAAAGCAACTTTGACGGTAAGTTCACCAACTGACTCTTCCGCATCTAAAATCTCTCAACTCAAACCAAATCCACTCGCAAATTCAGATTATTTAAAAATTATCCCAGCGACGAATTCATTCCGGGAAATGGAAAGTAAACATACACAGATAGAGAGAAAAGAGAAAGGAAAATCATACAATCCCGAGGTTCTCGTGAGGGTCTCTCTTGTACATCTCCACATATTTCCCTCTTATGAATAAGAAGCGAAGATGGCAGTACTCATGGCCGATCGAATTGGTTCCCAAATGATAAACCCAACCAAAATACTCAAACACCCCCCTTTCCTCTCCTCCTTTTCCACCCCCGCCATTACTGTTGTTTCTCTTGCTATTATTATTGCTGCTGCTGCTTCCGCTACTATCCGACCCGTCCTTCTCCGATCCCTCTCCAACCACCTTCTTCAACGCCGCTGTCTCCTTCTCCATCCTCCTCCTCCTCCTCCTTCTCCTCCTCTCTCTCTCGTTCTCCAAAACCAACAAAACTATACAAGCTTAGGATTCACTTCACCCGCTTCGTCCACGTATATTACACGTCTTCATCCATTTGACAGCAAACGAAAGAATCAGATTTGCGAATGATGGATTCTGAATTCGATTCTGACAGAGACTCTATCCGCGGAAACGTTGATGGTGAGGAAACGAGGAAATAACGTTGAATTCCCCCGGCGTCAGCGTTTCTATTTTTGAATTAAAATATTTATAAAATATAATAATAATTACGTCGGCGTGGTTGGTCGGGTTTTTTTCAGCACTTATTTATTGACTGGTGAAATGAAACGCGTGTCCCCCGGGTGTCCACGTCATCACGTGGGACCCAGTTCGTTGCGGGGCCCACATCGGTCGACATCGAGCGGAGCCACGTCCAACAAACGGACAAATACCACTCGTATTACGAGCATTGAAAATTCAGTTTAATGTGAAATCGCACGAGGCGTCAACAGCCTGTCCGCACATTACACGTAACACAATAAGTTAAAATGTATGACTTAATTACGCATCTAATTCTCCTTTTTAACATTATAAATGTATTTTATATTTGCATACTTTATTATAAATATAATTTCGTATGTACATATTTTTAATACTATGATTAATAAATTTGAAAATTTAAGTATTACACACGTAAATTAAGAGTGTGCAACATGTTACCAATTTTTATTTATTTCATAAAAGTATAAAATAATTAAAATTAAAAAAAATTATATCGAATTATAGTTCATCGTGACTAATCCAAATTAAATAAATTTATTTAATATATAATATATATTTTATTTTAAGTATAATATAAAAAAAGTTATAATCGTAAAAATTAATCGCTTAAATTTCATTTTATATATTTTATTTTAAAAAAATTAGACTTACCCGTAAACTTGGTTTATTTAATATTTTTTGAGTCAAAATAAAAATAATTTTTTTTAATGAATTTAATTATTTTTGGAAAGCATTATATTTAAGGTATTTAAAAATAATAATAATAAATTAATAATATTATTATCCGAAAATAAAATTTAGTTGAGAAATCATAGTCCAAGCTGGAACTGTTATAATTCTTTGGTAATTGTAGTACACAGAATTTGAAGGCCCCGTTAGCAGTTGGATCGAGATTGACCCGGACTTTCGAATTCGGTTCGGACAACAGAAATAACAGAAATTAAAGGCCCAATCTTCAATTGGGTCGAAATCAACCCGGAATCGAACCGACTGAATCAGAAATTTAGAATAATAATATAAATTCAAGGGAGAGGAATTGGTTGTTACGGACGACACGTGTCATCCAATTAAGGGAGACACGTGTGTGTTTCTTTTTTTAATTGAGGTCTTCGTTTTTGAGAAAATTACAAAACAACCATGAGGTACGCTGTTGTAAAATGAAGTAATTGTAGGGGTAGTATTGTAATATCAGTTTTTTTTTGTTTCCATTTAAATTTAATCCTCCACGTAGAGAAAACAGAATTATCTCCGGATTATAAATATCTCCCCCTCCCAAACACGCCTTATTTCATCAACCCCGTATAAACATAACTGTAAATCCAATCACCCTCTTTCTTTCGCCCTCTCTCTGTGTCGCTCAGAAAAATGGGTACGGCGGTTCTTCGCTCGCGAAACTGTATTCAAGATAGGTTTCGCCACGAAACCCTAACACTCGGTCCTCAATTAAAGTCTCAGCGCAGTTTTAATCCTAATTCTACTCGTGATTCTAACCCTAGCCACGCGTTTGGTGAGTCTCGCCGGAGAAGGAGAAGCCCGGTAGGGTTCCAAGCAAGATATTGTCCGACAGAATCTCGATCTATGGTGGCTAAGTTTCCAGCTAAGAACCTCGTCATGGGACAGGTCAAGATCCTGAAACGTGGCGAGACGTTGGGGCAGCCGACGAAGAAGAACTATCGCGGTGAGGGAAAAGAGAAGGTGCTAGTGAAGACCGAAGACGATTACGATCTTTTTCTCGGGTCCACGGATAGGCTGGGCCCAGATCCCGAGACGGTGCAGAAACAGATCATGGTTAATAGTGCATTCCAGGTTGCAGATGGCGTTTACGCCGGGTCGGGCTTCTTCGCGTCTCCGCCTCCTAGTTCGCTTCCGGTCCCTGGCTTTCTGGGGAAGAGCGGTAAGGGGGCAGCAGCAACGCTCGATTTGCGGCGTTTGCTGAGGCTCGATTTGGTGTAATTTGAATTAAGACAAAAAAAAAAAACAAGAACGGAGTCCATGGTGCGGAAAAGGCTTGACAGAATTTATAAAAGATTGATGGTGTTGTTCCTTATCGATAAGATGGATGCTTGCAGAGTCTCAATAATCATCCTTTATTTTTTCAAGAGGAAGGATTTTTGAGTGCAAGCAAATCCAAGATGGTTACGAAAGCGTTTTGGTCGGCAATGCTTATATCATTTGTCGCCATAACGGTTAAATCGTCTATTGCTTGAAGATTAGGTGCCTTTCTAATATGTTTCCTAATGTTTTCTCGGTAGAATAATTAGGTTGCGTTGTATGATGTTGTCGCCTGGACAGATCGAACTGGTCTATTTGTGGCTTGTACTGAAATGGGGTGTGCGTTTGTGAGTTTCTTTGAAGTTGTTTGGGTTTTAGATTTGTATTAGTAGCCTGAGCTGTGCTGTCAGTACTTGGTTTAGGGGATATTATGTTTACTTTGATGTAGCTCCAATATTTCTTGAATAATATTCTAGATTTAGTAGCAGTACTGTGTGGTAGTTCTCTCATTTTGATTGATGATAATGATGTTGGATCCAGCAGCAGATCGCTTCTCGTGTTTCGGAGGGCAATGGTGCTGATTTCTGCAGAATGTCATGTATAATTCATGTCTGCTCAATGTGATATGTTCATGGGGTAGGAAAAATCTGGTTCTTTGTCATCTTTTGCAGCCAGACGTTATGATAGTTGACATGTTTGTTTGTTTTTTTTTTAAATCTAGTACTTATTGTCAGTAAGCAGCAGCATCGTGGTTATGTTGAGTCTCTGAACATTGGAGCATATTGGATGCCATTGCCCTTACTGAAATACGAATGGTTAATGTTGATTGCTTCCCATGTGTAGCAGCAGGCGTTTTGGTTGTGGAGCGTGTGGGCCATGCATCTAAAACCAATTGAGGTTTCGGGATAGTTTCTCCTGTAGTCTTACCTTTTTGGTACTTATTCAATTTTACAGTACTTTATTGTTCTAAATCTCTGCCATAAAATATAAACTGATGTCTATCTTTTATATGTATATCTCTTATTATTGTGTGTCTATCATTATCACCTGACTCGTAAGTTTATGTAAGATATGATCAGCTGATTGATCCTTTATCTGATGGGAATAGTAAATTCATAGCAAGTTACCTGTTAAACAACGCCATTCATCTATAAAGAAAGCATCTATCATGCAGCAATGACTTCCTGTATGTAACTGAAAACAGAAATGGAGTTAGATCGATGAATTAGATAGCTGAATCGGCTGATTGTTGTGTAGTTTTCCTAAATTAAAGTTTATATTGATTTCTTTCTCGTATGGTCTGTGCTATTGGTTTGCTGACGATAGGATATCTTTTCTTAAGCAGTCAATTCACCTTTATTGAAATCCTTTATTTGCCCTGCTTTCCGAGTCATCACTTTAACTGATGTTATGGCAGGCCACAGAGGTGGTAAGATTATGTTGAGTTTCTCTCGGTACTGCCCACGAGCATGATGAAAATTACTTTTTCTGCAAACTAACAAGCATCCTACAAAAATCCTGGATCTTTTTGACTCAACAGCACCATGATGGTAGGCACTTCAGATACTTTTTAGGAATTCTAGGTGGGTTTTCTATAATTCTGTTAAAAACCCTTCTTAATTGTAGTATTGTTTGAACCTGAATTTTCATCCTTACTTTGGATTGCTGATGTAAGAAGGCTATATTTTCAGTCACGTTGCACACTTGTATCAGTGGAAATTCATTTTTCGGGTCAACTATGATATTCGGCCATTATTTGTAGACTTTCTTGAATACTCGAATTTTCCCATGTAGTTTAGCCTTCAGTCATTTGTGTATGGGAGTAGTACAATGCATCTTATGTCATCTGGATATATATTGAAGTATTGCTTAGAAATTCACCAAATTTATGGTATTGATACTCGTCAGCACTTATGCTCATGTTTATATACTTAATGGATGTTAGATTCGGGCACATCTGGCACTTTGATATGCCGATGATTTGTTTAACCTATCAGTTATCATTTTTCCGGAATGAGAATTACCAGCTCCATTTAACTCTATGTATCGATCCCACTACATATCATATTTTTTTCAGAGGAAATGCTTCATCATCACCTGCAGCATATTTCTTGTATTCATTTTACACTGTCGAATCACACAAGAGTATCCAGCATTCTCTGACAAGGTGATGTAGGGCGATCTACCTAATAACTAAACTAAGGTATTGAAATGATCGTGTGAATAATCAAAATAAGAAATCCGTCTATGTAAGAATACTACTAGATGGAAAACAACTAACCAATTGAATAAGCTAATTAGTAAACACTTACCATAAGTCTGCAGTTAATAATTTCTAAATGTTACAATTATATACATATCTCTTATTATTGAAATATGTCTGCATTAGTATTTTTTTTTATTCTGCATGACTAAGTTCTTTACTTTCTTTGTCCAAGGAATCAGGCAACTGGTAAGAGTGGTTGCTTATGTTCATTTGCCAAATGACAGGTATGTCATCTACATAATCTAACTTCCCATTTTCTTAGGATGAATTTTCTCTTAAGATTTATTTATTTGTCCCTTGTGAGTCAAGTGCATGGCGTCTTTCTGACACTCCTACAACTCTTTTTGAGAAATGACAGGTTCTTATATAATGGTCACTAGCTTGTTTACATTGAGTTGTTTGTTTATTGGCTCTTTTGAAAATATTCTGTAGCGATAATAAGTGCTCTAGGCATGTGGGCTTTTGTGCATCCCGCTGATCACCTTACTGGTTATCTTCTTAGCCAGAATTATCTGAAGCTTGCGCACAACTTAATTCATGACTTCTCCACTGCCTTACTTCTAAACATGGATGACTTCCAAGTTGCAGAGAGGCTTTGGGCGTTGATGTGATCCTTTTCGCCTCTTCTTGGTTTCTTTAGTCTTTCCAAACTTTTTTTCTTTTAATTCTGGATTTAGAGCTTGAGAGAAGTTCAGGAGGGTTCAGCTTAAATAGGTGTTTTTGATTAAGTTCTCTCACATGGTTTTATGTTCTTTTAGCTAGTTTGAAAATTATTTTTGAATATTGATATCCAGGCAGGTATTGTATACTGTTGGGTTGCTAACTTGCTAGGGGTCCTTAAAGATGCTATGGTATATTTCTTACAACCGATGAGTTTCTTGCAACTGCTTTGGTTTAAAAACGAAGATGCTAGACTCACAGGGATTTGGTTGCCTGGTACAGGATCTAATTTATAAGATTTCCCCCTCGATTCACAGTTTGTGTTATTTTTGCAGTCATCTCGCCTAATTCCATCGAGTTGCTTTGTCCATTGTTGCTTGTATCACTGAGCTTTGCAGGCATTATCCTTTTCCAGAACCAGTGCTTCCCCCAGATGAGTATCATCTCTTCTATTGGCACCCCTTTGGTCTCCGGGAGGAAGAAATAGACAAAGATTGTCATAACAGTAATCCAGCCGGCAAAAAAGAGAAAGATACCAAACTTAAAGGCACAAAGGAGCGAGAGGAAAGACTGTGCAATGATGAAAGTGAAAAGAAGGTTAACAGCAACCGTGATGCTCTGTCCAGCTGATCGTGTTTCCAATGGAAATATTTCGCTGGGAACAGTCCACCCTAGCGGACCCCAGGACCATCCGAAAGCCAGAACAAAGAGGCAGATCACCACCACCACCAATACTGAGAAGCCTTTTGATAGTTCTTGATTGTCCCCAAACTTCAGGCCCAGAATTATGGCGACTATAACCTGTTAAACAGAAACAAATTCATTTGAGGTTGCAGGAAATTTTTGTCCTGTTCTGTTGTATATTATATTTCTGTGTAAAACTGAGTACTTATAAACTTCTGATTCCAAAGTTTATAAGTATGTAGCAAAGGAGGTTTCTGCTGCTTCAAGCATTTGACAGGATAAACATGACCAGGTTTTGCGGCATGTTTGGGGTATTGCTCATTGCTTGTGTATGTATGTAGTTTTGATAAGGAACTGAGAATGATATACTCAGGTTTTTCTGGGATCTTATTGAACTTTTAGAATCTCCTTGGAAGTTCTTTTGCAAATTAAGGCATTCATTGAAAGAATCTTTTACCTGGCACGCAATCATTTGTATTCCGCCACTGATAAGGAGGACTCGACGGCCCAATCTATCTACTGTTGCAATAGAAATTAGGGTAGATGAGCAGAGAACTGCTCCCGTCAAAGCCGAGGCATAGAGTGAAGCGTTTCCTCCAAATCCCAAGCTCTGGAATAAAACCGGAGCATAGAAGAGAATTGAATTGATGCCTGTGAGGATCTGGAATGTGGGCATGAAAATTGCCATGACCAACTGTGGTCTGTTTCTTTTCTTAAGAATGTTCCTAAAGGGATGCTTGATTGAGTTAGCCAGCTCGCTTGCATCTATCAAGTCTTCAAACTCTGCATCCACATTATTGGTTCCTCGGATTTTTTCTAGGACTTGCCTACCTTTTTCTCTCAATCCTCGTTCGACTAAGCTGTTAGGTGTTTCGGGAAGAAGAATTCCTCCCACTGTCATTACTAGAGCTGGAGCTGCTGCAAGTCCCAGAGAGAGTCTCCATCCCCATGGCTTGATCCTTTGTGTTCCAAAATTGATCATGTTTGCTGTGAAGATACCTAGGGTTGTTGCCAACTGAAACATCATGTTCAAGGCTCCTCGAAGATGGGTCGGTGCCATCTCTGATAGATACAACGGAACAACCTTCATTGCAATCCGAAAAGAATTAGCATTTACATTTCAGAGTAGAGTAACATGAAAATGATAACTAGAAATTGAATCAAATGCAGCAGATTGGTGAAAGTAGAGGACCTGATTGCCAAAACCAATGCCAACGCCAAGCATGATCCTACCCAAAAGGAGCATTACTATGTTAAGGGCTGCAGCATTAAGAGTTGCCCCAGCAAGAAAGCTAATCCCTCCGCATATAATGCTGGCTCGACGGCCATAGTTTCTTGTAACCGGAGATGCTGCCAGTGATGCAACCAATCCGGCAAGATACAGAGAAGAAGTAAAGGCTGCAAGCCCTTGATTGTTATACTTGCAGTAGTTGTTCTCATGTACATGTTGCTTTTTTATGTATACTGGGTGGAAAAAACTTTCCAGAAATTCATCCATTGATGTTACCCCTCCTGTAGAAAAAAGGCTAAATTAAGAATCATCCCACATTTTCTCGGATGCCAAACAGCATTCTTTTCTCTTTATTTTTGCGAGAATTATCAATGGACCCTTCACAAATTACAAACCAAAAAAGAACCCTTTATTTTTGTAGGAAATCTGCATGGACCCTCTACAAATTACAAACCCGAAAAGAAAATAACTGTATATTTCAAGGATTTCTGTTACTTTTCACTTTACTTTTCCATAATCATCTTCTAGACCTTTTTATTGAACAGGAGGAAACATTCTTCAAGAAAGTTTCCTTATCATTGGAACAAAATCTACAAACTTACGCATCTTTTCATTGAACAATCAGGTTATGACATTCACATACTCTATAATCGTCTTCAAATTTCTCATCTTATCATGATTAGAAACAAAATCCAAAATTCGGCATCTTTTTCCAGATTGAGATTCAGGGAGATCATAAAAACAAAAACAGTACCTGAGATTCCGATGTCATAGCCAAAAATTGACCCCCCAACAGCCGCAACAAGGCAGGCAATAACCACAAACAAGGTCACCCTTCCTTGGTACTTGTCAGCTCTCTCCTTGGCCACACCAGTAGGTCCAACATGCCCTCCCCCCGCCATGGTAGATCTTCTCTAAACTTCACCAGTTACAGGAGAGTTAAGACACAGAACCACAGACACCCCCACCTGCTGAATATATCCAGACTTCTGGCTCAGTTTTATTTTATTCACGACTCATTTGAAGAATTCTTTGCGGTTGACCCACGAAGTATACATACATATATATATAAAAACACACGCTCAGACACTCACACGAGAGCCCTATACATTTACATATACACAAGTTGCAACCTGCTGACAACGCAAGGAGAAGAGAGAAGAAGAAAGGATAAAGAGAAACAGTTCGGTACGTAGAAAATTTGGGGGAAGGGGAGGAGAGTCAAAAGAAGAGCCGTAATAATCAATATGTACACGTCACCTCTTTTGGGAAAACACTGATTTGGATAAAATCTAAGGTAAGGTATGAAACATAGGTTTATTTTTATAATATAGTCTAATTTAATTGAAATTTAATAAAATATTATATTTTTATATTAAAAAATTATTTTATTAATAAAAATAATTATAATAATTTTTGGTACCTATTTAATTGAAGTAGATTATTTGCATATTTTTTTATGCATTTTAATAGTAATATACATATATATATAGTAGTTTAATTTATAATAAGATCATCTCGCATATCTTTTTCTTATCAATTACATTATTTTTTACCTCGTTGGTAAAATTTATAATTTTGTATAATAAATGAAAAATATAGTTAATTATTGTATTTTATCAAACTTAATTAATGTTTAATTAAATAATTAATAAAAAATTTGACTAAAAAAGGTATAAATAATTATTTAATAATTTATTAAAAAAATATTGTAATTAATTAAGTAACATAATATAATACAATATAAAAAAAATTATATCCGAATGCGTGTATTAAAAATTGTTATTAAATTTTTTAAAAAAAATATATCTTCATCCACATGTTAAAGTATCGGATGATCTTCGACAACTTTTTACTGATGATATTACGGACGTCTCTCGACTCATGATGTAACGGCGTTTTTTTAATTTTTTTTAACTTTTATTTTTATTTTAACAAAAAAAAATATTATAAAACTTTATTTAAATTTTATTTTTTAAACAAAAATTAAAGGAGATCTATTAACCCCTGACCGAACTGCCCGAAGTGACCCGCACAGTATAACCTCAATTCTGGCTGCGAGGGAAGAAGACCCCCTCCGAAATTCTGACGATGCTTCTCTCCGGTTCGGTATCTCCGATGACCTACTCTCAGTTCGGAGTTTCATGCTGTATTAGACGTGTCGCTTCACTCTCGCCATTCCTCCCGCAGCCTCCTCTCAGGTACCTTTCACTTGTCTCTGGTTTCGTTTTCAAATTTTCTTTTCAATGAATGTTCTGAAATGTTCGTAATGATAATCCTGTGCGATTGCGGTGCGTTACCGTTAAGATATGCAGTGCTTGGTGCTGGTTTTGCCGGGCTCTCTGTTGCTTGGCACTTGTTGAAGGTACAGTACTATTCTTTAATTTGTTTATGGTTATCGAACATGCGTGTGTGTGTGTGAGTAAATATATATATATATATATGTAGCTATGTATGTTATGCATTTATTTTTTTATGCGTGCTTTAGCTTTCTGTTCTTGATTTTTGGTGGAACTATGTTTTTAGCTCAGCTCCGAGGAGTTGAAGCTAAATATTGACATATATGATGAAGCTGGGATAGGAGGAGGCGCATCAGGAGTTTCTGGAGGACTTCTCCATCCTTATTCCCCCAAAGGTGAAGATTCTCATCACTTCCTGTTCTGGCTTTTTTAGGTGAATTTTTACAATTCTTTCCGATGCCGAAACTGAATGTTATTCTCCTACGATAGTTTCTTTTTCTTGTAGTATATTTGTAAATGGTCTGAATTTTTAGCAGCCAAGCTTCTTTGGCAGGGCGCTGAGTGTTGGAAAGAGTGTTTGAAACTTCTAAATGTTGCGGAAACAGCAGTCTCCTCCAACCAGTTCAACACAGGAACAGGAAAATCTGATATGTCTTTTGGCAATTTTATTGTTCGGAGAAGGTTAATCCAAAAACTTATTTATCTATATTTTAATAAATCGTAACTTTGAAAGGTTAATCCAACTTCTTTAATTAATTCAATGTGAAACCAAGCTCTAATTCTTCTTTACATTTTTCTTTCTTTTTTTTCCTACCAAACTACTTCAGATTACTCAAAAATTCTTACTGTTGATTCTATTGGAGTTCTTTGTTCCAGGGGTATCTTGAGACCAGCAACAAATATAAAGACTTTGAGCATAATGAATGATGTAATTAATCTCCCTTTATGCCATGGTAGTACCTCATTGTTGTGTAGTTGATTTGTGGTTTTATAGTGCTTGATCTTTTTCTTATTCTGCAACTAGAATGCTCAGAACTGCCTAGCCAGCTGTAGAATAGACACCATTGATAATGATGCTGCGCAAAATCTTGTGCCCAATCTATGTGTACCTTTCAACTTGGCCTACTATATGCCAGAAGCTGTAAATGTCCATCCTCAACGCTATCTCCAGGTTTTAACAATCAAATGAATGAATTTTATTATAGATAACACCATGTTTCTTTTTCTCTTCTAATCAAAGTTTCTTCTGTTCTTATTTCCAGGCACTCTTCCTAGCTTGTCAAAATTTAGCAAAATCTGCTGGGAAGCAGTTTCGTTTGCACAGGAAATGTGTTCATGAACTCCTTGAATTGGAAGGTAAGGTTGTGTCTATCTTTCTTTTTTCTGTTTCATTTAGAGTGGCAGCTAGTCTTTTCTACTTCTTTTTCCTCTCTGCCTTTCTTTTATGCTGATAAGAATGGCTATTTGAAGTTAGTAACCTGCGTTTATATAAGAGAAAATCATTTTTAACGACATCGACTCAAGGCCTGATACATTTGATGGGCAAATATTTATATAAGATTGCCGGGACTGGATTTGATGTCTGCTCTTGGTTGCCATGGATATATTGAAGCTCCAAATGCTTATCCTCTAATTATGAGTTAATTCAGATTTACATTTTGTGTATGCAGGGGAATATGATGCTGTAGTAGTATGTTTGGGTGCCAAAGTAGACATGCTTCCAGAGCTTGCTGGGAAGCTTCCTTTAAGGACATGTAGAGGAGTTATTGCTCATCTCGAGTTGCCTGATAATATTAGGTAGAATCATTTCTCATCCTTTTGGCACTTCTGAAGCCTGAAAATTTATGATTTATTGCCTTCAAAATCAAATTTGCCTGGAACATAGAAATTTGAATATAAAACAAGTCCTCTGAACTCTTATCCCCTTAAAAAATGTCGCTGTAATTGTTTCTCTGAATTAGATTCTTGACATTCTAGTCGTGAAAATTATATTTTAATTCCAAGAAGATGTAATAACAGTAGGTCCTCTAAATTCTTATCCCCTTAAAAAAGGTGGCTGTAATTGTTTGTCTGAATTAGATTCTTGACATTCTGGTCATGAAAATTATAATGGAATTCCAAGAAGTTCTAATAACAGTAGGCTTCTCATTTTCAGAAATATAATATTATGTACTGTTCCTAGAAGGCCATTCTTTTGTTGTAGTTTTATCTTCAACAAAGATTTTTCCATTTACACGGAGCTCATTGAGTGGAATACTATTCTCCAGGGAAGATTATCCAGACTATAGTCCATCAATATTATCGGATGCATGGCTTGCCATCCAGGGAAACCGTAGTTTGTACATGGGTTCGACATGGGAATGGAAATCAAGGAATTCATCACCAACTGTCCTGGAAGATGAAGCTTCAATGGCTCTTCACGAGCTCCTCCCCAAGGCATCTGCATTTTTTCCAGGCATAAAGCATTGGAGGTTCACTGGAGCAAGGGCAGGTTTGAGGGCAATGCCACCACTCACTCCCAATGGTTCTCTTCCAATTCTTGGTTGCGTTAATGACCTTGTAGGTGTAAATCATAGCTGTAAGTACTGGTTATTTGGAGGGCTTGGTTCGAGGGGTTTGCTGTACCATGGATGGCTTGGAAAATTAACAGCTATTGCTGTGCTTTCCTGTAATGAAGATTTGATACCATACGAACTGACCTCTTGGAAGAATATAAATAAATTATGATCTTTTCTTCTCTTTGGTTCATTGAAGTTCGACTTCTCATGAGCTGTAGAACAAGAGGTAGAGTGCTCTCAACCCTCTTTTCTCATCATACTTTTATCACTTAAGAAATTCGATTCAATCCTAAATGCTGTACAAGTGATCATACCAAATCTGATATAACAAAGAGATTAAATAGAAAATGAGATTAAAAAACACGGATTACTGAAAGAAACCGAGCATGTTTACAGTTGATATTACATGTTTAAGCATTGATATTTTCTTGGTTAGATGCCAGAATGATGATTTCGGAAAACTATAAACTTATGGTTAACCTATTTATGCTTCCAAGTAAACAAGTTCTAATATACAATAGATTACCCATTACAACAAAATTGTACAACTATTTTGTGTCTATCCCATTATGGAATTTCAAGTTCAATGATTATCTTCTGCTTAACCCTAGTTAATCACAAATCCACATACCATAGGGGAGCATCTAAGTACAAATGGTTCCATTAACTTCTACAAATTCCTCAATAACTAATAAATCAATTTCCACATTCTCAAGTCACATTCAAAATCAAAACCCCACTGTCCACCAACCCTTTTGAGCAGGGTGCATATCTCTGAACATCTACTGCCGATTCTACTATTGATGGAGGAAAGCTCTAGAGTCAAATTATATTACAACTACAACAAACTTTCAGATTTTTCTTGACAAATTATTCTACTTCAATGTCCACATATACACCTGGCCGCCGCTTGTGGCTCCTGCTAGAGTCCCAACTTTATAAGGGTGTTTATCGAATCTACAAGGAATGGCGGTAACATGTGGGCTCTCCAATGTCATAACTGTTCTCCCTTGAACTGGAGAGATTACATCAATTCCTCTGTTCATGTTGCCAATGAAAACGTGTGAATCGTCCCAACCCCATATTCCCCTGCTCTCGCACAAAATAGAAATGATTTAGAAAGCAACCTCCTTGTTTGATGTTACAAAATACTGTCAATCTACAAAAAAAAATGATAGAAGGAATTTTTGATATCATGAGCAAGATAAGTTCCCCCAGCTGCACTTACTGTATCTTCCATTTTAGGATTATATCATTGCACGCAAGAACGCGTGATAGCACGGGTTGGAAAAAAAAAATAGTTTCTCAGTCTACAAAGAATAAAGTTTTGGCAAATCCCTTTTGTATCTGAATTACATTTTATCAAATTGGCAGAGATAAAGCCAACTTCAATTAAGAAGACTGATAAATATTTCTATCACTGATAGCTCGGTCGTATAGAAAACATATGTGATGGTTGAAAACAGATATCAGAAGTAGTTCTCAACTCACGGGAAGTGACCAGAAATTAAACAATCCAAAGTATGAACTAGTATCAAAATGTAGCAAGGAGAACAGGAATATATTCTGAAGAACAATCCACATCAAAATACATATACATTGGCACAATGCTTACTTGAAAGAAGAAATCCATCTCCCTGTCTGATTGTGATGATATATCATAGAAGTATCACCGAAATTAACGCCACTCAAAATACCAATCTTGTTGTCAAAACTGCAGCAAGAAAATTTTGTGAAAGAATAAGTAAATATTCAAATCATTATATGATCAAATCAAGTTGGCTTATACTTTTGTTCCAACTGGAAAATGCTTTGCACCCAGAAGAAAGAATTATCATAAACAAAGATTACTCGTTAGTCATCATGGTCGATATAAGGGAAAAAGCAGGACCGATACGCAGGAGCTATAAACTGCAAATGCAGTCAGAAACAAACTAAATCCACGACGCATCGCTGCAAAATGTAACAGCAGAAAGCTAACCCATTGTTTGCAAATTTCAGAAAAATAAAACCTTTACCAAAATAAATGCACCCAATAATTGAAGATTGCGTTCGCCTACCAAGCAAACGGACAGCGCCTAAAGGAGTCAGTAAATTTTTCAAGACATATCTAATGAAGCCTTTTCATTGGGCAAGCAAAGCAAAGGCACAGCAGCGGTGGATACCTCGTTGTTGCAAGGGAGCTTCCAGAAGGCGAGAAGTACGCAGAATGCACAGCTCTTTCATGATCCACTCTCCTCAATGTTTTGGGATTAACTGAATTCATACTCCTCAAGTCCCAAATGCAAGCAGTCCCATTTGAGGAACTAGTAGCCATGATATATGGGTTCTGTGAGTTAAAATCTATAGAATTGATCCTGCCATCGTGCAATTCCCAATTGGCCGAGGACCTTCCTGTTCTGAGATCCCAGATGTTCAAACTTCCCGGCCCCTCGCCAAAGTATAGACTCTTCGCATCACTTGGTCGTTGAGAGAGAGAGTATATAGTCTGCTCACTGACATGTACTAGCTCAAATACCTCCTTCTCAGCATCCATTAACCGGATAAACCCATCATAGCAACTGGTGAATATCTGCTCTCAAATTAAACAAAAACAAAAAAGTAAAGTTTTGTTTTCATCAGATTAAGTTCTTTTTTCTTTCTTATTATCTATAATCCTCATCAGATTAAGTCCTCATTCTCTTAAGTTTTGATGCACTGATAATCTACAAATTTGAAAGAAATACCTTTGATAAGGAAGATTGGTGAATCAAAATTCCTGAAATAGGACCAGTGTGCGGGCTATACATATAAATACCATCTTCTTCCTCCTCGTTATTTTCCAGATTCCAGAATCCAACATTCCCAAATTTGTTCCCCACTGCGATCATGCTCACATCAATAGTAGGGAAAAACTTCACCGCCATTATCCTACCCGGTACGACCCGTGCTATATTCTCTGGTTTCAAACTTAAGGAACCCGGATCAAGGCAACTTCCAGACTTATTCCTCTCTGCCCCAACCGAAGAATCAAAGAAGGATTTACTTTCCTTTTCATCCGTTTCTTCCCTCAAATCATTCATTTTCTCGGGTTTGAAGGTCCTACTACAAGCAACTTTTTCTTTCACGGAAACATCCAATTCCGGTTTCTCTTCTTCCTTTAAAGCACCCAATTGCAGCGACTGTTCTTCGGCTGAAGCACCCAATTGCGGTTTTCCTTCTTTGACCATAACAACAAATTGAGATTTCTCTTCTTCCGCTGAAAAATCGAATCGGCTTTTTTTCGCAAAACACAGAACTGTGTCGATAAACTTCTTGTTGGTCCCTGTTTCACTGCAGGCATCCATCATGCTAAGTGGACCCATAATTTTAGGAGATGGTTTTTCCGGACTGCGAGATTTGCGGGCTTTATCGACGGATTCGAGCAATTCGTCGCTTAAACCATCAGAATCCGGCGGCATACCTCTTGTACGCAAAGACCGCCTAATAATTACTGGGTTGTCGCTTTTAGGTTTCTTCTCCGGACTTGATTTATACGATTTGGAAACTCTGCATTATACACACATATCAGATGGACAAAATCATGTTTCAAATGACAAAAAAATTGAAAGGTCAAGCCAAAAAAAAAACATGCAGCGGAACTATTTAGTACACATAGACGATATACATACACATATACATGTATAGATGGAGGAGAAAGTGAGACACCTTTTCCGATTGGTAGCGGCGGATAGTTCGGCTGCTTTGGAATGGATCCTGAGAGCGGCCATCATCTCGTCATTTCGCTTAATATTCTCGAGTCGCTTGCGCTCGTAGTCCGTCAGTTTCTCAAGCGCCATTGAAGCAAAGCAGTCAAAGAGTGAGGGTTTCTTTTTTTAAGCTTTGGATTTTTGTGACATATATACATATATATATATATATATATATATTCACAGGGTAGCCATTATGGTGGTTAAGTTTACAGTGGCTAATCTGGGCGGTTCGGCGGGAAATTTAGACTGGCGGGAAAATGGATTTTGGGAAATTACGTGGCATCATTTTGACCGTTAGATCCTCTCAGTTGAAGCCTATTAGTGAAGGACACGTGTCAATTCAATTATATAATTTTTTTTTTTGTGAAACTCAAGTTTACTACTGTATTTATTATGAAAAATAAAAAAAAATAGTACAAAATTATGAAATTTATTTCACTAATTCAACATTAATTTCATAATTAACACCTCTAAATTTTTTTTTTTTATAAAATTAATTACTTTAAACAAAATAATACCACAAAAAGAAAAATACATACATATATATATATATATGTACAACTATTTTACAAAATTGTGCTTACAAGTAAACATGTTCTAACATACAATAGATTACCCATTACAGCAAAATTGTACAAACTATTATGGAATTTCAAGTTCAATGATCATCTTCTGCTCAACCCTAGTGAATCAACAAATCCACATACCAGAGAAGCATCTGAGTACAAAATTCCTCCATAACTAATAAATCAATTTCAACATTCTCACGCCATATTCAGAATCAAAACCCTACTGTCCACCAACCCTTTTCAGCAGGGTGCATATCTCTGAACATCTACTGCTGATTCTACTCTTGGGGGAAAGTTCTTTGAGTCAATTTGTATTACAACTGGAAAAACTTTTAGATTTTTTTGACCAACCATCCTACTTCAATGTCCACATATACACCTGGCCACCGTCTGTGGCTCCGGCTAGAGGCGGTGGCCAGGTAACATGGGGACTCTCCAATGTCATAACTGTTGTCCCTTGAGTTGGAGAGATTACATCAATTCCTCTGCTCATGTTGCCAGTGAAAACGTGTGAATCGTCCTAACCCCATATCCCACCGCCCTCGAAGAAAACAGAAATGAGTTAGAAAGAACATCCTTGGCTTGTTTGCATCTTACAAAATACTGTAAATCTACAAAAGAAAATGACAGAAGGAATGTTGATATACTGAACTCAATGCATCTTCCATTTTAGGATTATATCATTGCCTGCAAGAATGCATGTAAGACGGGTTGGCAAAAAAATAAACTAGTTGTAAGTCTACAGAGTTTAAAGTTTTGGCAGATCCCTTTATATCTGAGTTATGTTTTATCAAATTGGCAGACCTAAACCCAGTTTCAATTGAAAAGACTGATAATTCTAGCAATGATAGCTTGGTAGTATAAAACCATATATGATTATTCAAAACAGATATAGAACTAGTTCTCAACTCACTGGAAGTGACCAAAAATTAAACAATCCAGAGTATGGACTAGTATCAAATGTACCACAGAAAACAGGAATACATTCTGAAGAACAATCCATATCAAAGTACGTATATATTGGCACAATGCTTACTTAAAAGAAGAACTTCCCCGTCTGATTGCGATAATCTATCATAGAAGTATCACCATAATTGATGCCACTCAAAATACCAATCTTGTTGTCATAACTGCAGTAAGAAAATTTTATGAAACAATAAGTAAATATCTAAATCGTTAGGATCAAACCAAATTGGCTTATATTTTTGTCCCAACCGCATATGGAAAATGCTTTGCACCCAGAAGAAAGAATTATCATAAACAAAGATTATAGATGTAATGCCATAATATGAAGGAAGAACATCTTTTCAGTGCTCATTCTCTCCTTGGCTATCATTTAAAACATCCAGCTTTAGAACTCATTGCTCATCATGTTGTCAATATAAGGGAAAAAGCAGGACGAACACGCGGGAACTATAAACTGCAAATGCAGACAGAAAAAACTAAATCCAAACACTTGGCTGCAAAATGTAACAGCAGAAAAGCTAATTCCCTTTTTGCAAATTTCAGAAAAATAAAAGTTATACCAAAATAAATGCATACAACAATTCAAGATTCTGTCTCGGCTATCAAGCAATACACAGCACCTAAAGGAGTCAATACTTTTCAAATACCTATCTAATGAAGCTTTTTTTTCCCAGCAAGCAAAGCAAAGGCTCAGCAGCAGTAGATACCTTGCTGTTGCGAGGGAGCTTCCAGAAGGTGAGAAGTATGCCGAATGTTCAACTCTTTCATGATCCATTCTCCTCAATGTTTTGGGATTAACTGAATTCATCTTTCTCAAGTCCCAAATGCAAGCAGTCCCATTTGAGGAACTAGTAGCCATGATATATGGGTTCTGTGAGTTAAAATCTATAGTATTGATCCTGCCATCATGCAATTCCCAATTGGCCGAGGACTTTCCTGTTCTGAGATCCCAGATGTTCAAACTTCCCGGCCCCTCGCCAAAGTATAGACTCTTCACATCACTTGGTCGTTGAGAGAGAGAATATATAGTCTGCTCACTGACATGTACTAGCTCAAATATCTCCATCTCAGCATCCATTAACCGGATAAACCCATCATAGCAACCGGTGAATATCTGCTCGCAAATTAAACAAAAACAAAAAAGTAAAGTTTTGTTTTCATCAGATTAAGTTCTTTTTCTTTCTTAATTCTCATCAGATTTAAGTCCTTTTTCTCTTAAGTTTTGATCTACTCATAATCTAGACATTTGAAAGAAGTACCTTTGATAAGGAAGATTGTTGAATCAAAATCCCTGAAATAGGACCACCATTATCCTACCCAATAGCACCCGTGCTATATTCTGTGGTTTTAAACTTAAGGAACCCAAATCAAGGCAATTTCCAGATTTACTTCTCTTTTGATCCGTTTCTTCCCTCAAACCATTCATTTTCTCGGGTTTAAAGGGCCTTCTGCAAGCAAATTCTTCTTTCACGGAAACACCAAATCCCGGGTTCTCTTCTTCCATTAAAACACCCAATTCAGGCTTCTGTCCTTCGGCTGAGGCTCCCAATTGCGGTTTTCCTTCTTTAACCGTAACACCTAATTGGGATTTCTCTCCTTTCACTGAAAAATCGAATCGTGTTTTCTTCGCAAAATACAAAATTGCCTCGCAAAATACAAAACTGGGTCCCAGTTTCACTGCAGGCATCTACCATGCTAACGGATTCGTCGCTTAAACCATTAGAATTCAGCGGCATGCCTCTTGCACGCAAAGACCGCCTAACAATTACTGGTTTGTTGCTTTTTGGTTTCTTCGCTGGACTCGATTTATACGATTTGCAAACTCTGCATTACATACGCACGCACCAAATGGACAAACTCACGTTTCAACTTACAAAAAAAAAAAAAAATTCAAAGGTTAAGCAAAAATAACATACAATTGAACTATTTAGCACACAGAGACGATATATATACACATAGATATACGTACAGATGGAGGAGAAAGCGAGAGACCTTTTCCGATCGGTAGCGGCGGATAGTTCAGCTGCTTTGGAATGGATCATGAGAGCGGTCATCATCTCGTCATTTCGCTTAATATTCTCGAGTCGCCTGCGCTCGTACTCTGTCAGTTTCTCAGGCGCCATTGAAGCAAGCAGTCAAAGAGTGAGGAACTTTGTGTTATATAAATATATACTTACAGGGTAGCCATTGCGGTGGTTTTGAGTTTACACAGTGGCTCACCTCGGTGGTTCGGCGGGAAATTTAGACTGGCGGGACAATGTATCCTGGGAAATTACGTGGCATAATCTTGACCGTCCGATTCTCGCAATTAAATCTAATTACTGAGAGACACGTGTCAATCCAATTTAAGAAAATCATATTAAATCATTTTCTGGGTTAAAAATAATCATTAATTTCATGATAACAACTCTGAAAAATATTTTTTATAAACTTAGTTATTTTAAACAAAATAATACCACAAAAAGAAATATATACATATATATATATGTATGTATGTATGTATGTATATAAATTGTGCACAATGAATATATATATATATATATATATATATAATATATGTTCTTTACTTGTTCATTTCATTACATGTGATCTTGAATCTGAAAAGTAAGCTTAGCTAAACAAATGAATTATCCCAACCTGATCACTCTCTCCTCCTCTAATGAAGAGACAAAAATATAAAAGTACACAAAAGCCTAAAAAGAAATTCAACCATAAAAAATCTGGCTTCTTCTCCATGAATTCTTCTTCTTCTTCTTCTTCTTCTTGATACTTTCTTTTATCAAATCTTCTTTAACTATTCTGATTGATCAGACATTACAGAAGACACTGTACATATATGCCTTACACAGTGTAATGCTGTTGAATGGTTTCAATGTCAAGACCCTTGAGCTTCACCACTGACTCAACATGTCCCTTGAGAGTATGAAGCTCCCTCAGCCTGCAAAAAAAAAAAAGAGAAAAACAAAAATGAACCTCAACTTTGTTGGAGGATTTCTCTTTTATGGGAAATTCTACGGGTGCTTCGGAGTCATTATAAAATCGTTACAAGGCAATGATTGTTTCCGAGACACCGTAGGTAATCATTAAAAACTTGGAAATTTCAGTTTCCATACAGTTTTTTTTGGAGAGGGAGTTGCGGTGACTTGGTTGAGAAGCAATTTTGTTTACCATTAAATTCATTAGAAATATGAGTAGTTGAGTTAGAGGTGAATGAATTTAAAGGTAAGCAAATTGTAATGAGTCAAGCCTTAGGAATTGGGATAGTGAGTTAATGTTTTGCGTATGACCTGGCAACCTCAGCGCGTCTCTTGGCCTGCTCTGCGATCTCAGACAATTCGCGGTAGCTGTTCTTGTCGTTGAACAAGGCAGCCTCTGGTGGCTGTAGGCCATGGAGGGTACGTTGAGCCAATGCCCATTGAGCCTCCCTCTCTCCTTTGCCGTAGTCTTTCTTTGTGGTGAATGCAGTCTACAACATTGATTCAAATCAAAAGTATATGCAAGTTAATATGTATAGCTGGCATGCCAGTATTTCAAAAGGTAATGATCAAACATGAAAATCAACATGGGTCATTTGGTGGATATATTAAGTATGTGTTGTGCAGACACATACCTTGTTCTGGAGAAGGTTATCCCAGGCCTTGCCACTGAGCGCATAGCGGATGATGAATTTAAGGACATCAAGAGGGATGTAGGTAATGACACTGAAAACCCAGATCACTCCAGCCCATCCCCATCCACAGCCCTTGATTCTGGCAAATCCCCAGTTTGCGTATACAGCAATAATTGTAGCCAGCTTACATGGACAATAACAGAGGAGAGTCAGGACAAGATGACATAAAAGTTACTAAGAATGTAGTTGAATCTTAGGAGGATATACTGACCAACTGTGCAATGAGGAAGGCAATCATGAGCAAGAAACCAGGGCGCTCGACGTAAGACCAGCTCCTTGACCTGGTGACAAAGATGAGTGCTTGACTGATGATGCTCACTTGAAGATAGAGAGCTGCCATGAGCTCTTCTTCTGACTCTCTGATTGACCTCACACCGAATTTTTCCTGCAAATCTTGAAACCATTAGTACCTTTTTCTTGCTTTAACATTTCAACATGCTATCATTGTATACAAGCATTTCTTATCATTTCAAAGTCTTGAGATAATTAGTTACAATTTGAATCATAAAAAGGAACCAGCAAAGGGATAATGGGTTTATACTTATTCCACATGTTTAGTTTAAGTTTTGTGGGTAAGTGACTACGACATATTATTATACTTACACTGAAGAAGTCTGTGTCATGAGCCAGCCAGAAGAAGAGGACGGTCACTAGGGCCATGTAGGTTCCAAGAACAACACCGGTCGCGAAGATCTCCTTGAGCTTCCATGAGTCAGGCACTGGAGATGGCTTGACCCTGTCCTTGGAGATGGTCATGATGGTTCCGTCATTGAGGATGGCAATGATCAAGACCATGAATGGTGCAAAATCAAACTTCCAGATAAGAGCCACCAGCATGAATCCCAACACAATACGTATTGTGATAGAAACAGCATAGATGGTGTAGTTCTTCATCCTCTGGAAGATTGCCCTGCTTGTCAGCACAGCGCTCACGATCACGCTAAGTCCTGGCTCGGTCAAGACAATATCTGAAGCACCCCTGGCGGCATCAGTTGCATCAGCCACTGCAATACCAATATCTGCCTTTTTGAGGGCTGGAGCATCGTTGACACCATCACCAGTCATACCACAGATATGTTTTCTATCTTGGAGCCTCTTGACAATCTCATACTTGTGCTCTGCACAAACCAAATTTTTGCATAAAATACTAATAACCCACCTAATAATAACTGTTGAAGAAGCCATAAATATGATGTTAGATTACCAGGGAACACTCCTGCAAACCCGTCCGCCTTCTCAATAAGCTCATCAACTGGAAGGCCAGCAATGGACTCATCCTTGCTTTCTCCCAAAAGAGAAGATGAAGGATACATGTTGGTGCCCATGCCAAGTCTGCGACCGGTTTCTTTGCCAATGGCAAGCTGATCACCAGTGATCATCTTAACATTGACACCAAGGTCAAGTGCCCTCTTGATTGTCTCAGCACTGTCATGCCTTGGTGGATCAAAAAGGGGCAAAAGACCTACAAACTCCCATGGTGATCCTGCGCTTTCCTTGGTCTTCTCTGGGATTGTCTGCGGATAAATATAATATAATCTTTACTCTTGAGAAAGAAGAAATGAGAAGAAAATCTTCAAGAATAGACAAAATTACTAATCACCTGCTGAGCAACACCAAGGGAGCGAAGTCCTCGTTGAGCATAATTATCAATGACTTCATGTGCTTTCTTCCTCGTTTCTCCCTTAAGCTCACAAAGATCTATGATCTGGTACACCCATAGTTTTATTATTAATTTAAAAACAAACCACCATTATAACTAGCTTAGACAGGATGTTTTCTAATAAGATAAAAATTACAACATCCATATCTAATTTATGTTACCTGCTCAGGAGCACCCTTGCTGCACCTATGCCAATCACCCTTGTTGTCAATGTAAGTAATAGCAGTGCGTTTATCCACAGGGTTGAAGGGCAAGAAATGTTGCTCAGAGATTCCAGCTCTTGCCTGTTTGGTTCCAAAGAAAAATATAACTTCAGTAAACATAATAAGGTGTAGAATGTAGAGAAACTAATGGACTTCCATAGATTTAAGAAAAAATCACCTCCTTGGGGTCACTCAACATGCCAACGATTGAAGCATCAATGGCATCTTGGTTTTCAGTTCTGGAAGCTCTGGCAGCAATCAAAACAACTGTGTCCTTATCAATGCCCTTTGGAAATACCTGTGAATGCCAACATATTTATGGTAAGCTAGAAGACCAGAGATCATAAAACCAGAAAGAAATTTTCTTGTCATGATTAACAAACCTCAATCAAGCTCTTGTCAACTGTAAGCTTATTAAGGGTGAGAGTCCCTGTCTTGTCACTGCATAGAACATCCATCCCAGCCATTTCTTCAATGGCAGTCATTCTCTTGGTGATGGCACCTTGCTCCGAAAGGCGGTGAGACCCAATAGCCATTGTAACTGACAAGACTGTAGGCATGGCAATTGGGATACCTCCAATGAGAAGCACCAACAGATTGTCAATTCCATCTCTGTATTTCCTCTGCTGGATCGGATACATGATTACGATTTCAATGAGCATTCCAATACCAATGGAGCAAATACAGAAGTTACCAATGGCTGTCAGCACCTGAAAATTCAATCCAATGTAGACCAATCACTCATTATTCACGGATTCTCCAAACCCATGAAGGATTTAATCTAAGCATGAAAGAAAATCCAAATGGTACCTTTTGAAAGTGACCAACATTGTTGGTGCTATCAACCAAGTGAGCTGCCTTGCCAAAGAAGGTATGAACACCAGTAGCAATGACAACAGCCTCAATCTCGCCTTGCTTACAGGTTGAGCCGGAGAAAACCTCATCACCCGGCTCCTTGGTTACCGGAAGGGATTCACCAGTGAGCGCAGATTGATCAATCTTGAGAGGATCTCCTTCCAAGAGACGTGCATCTGCTGGTACAATATCTCCCAATTTAATACTAATAACATCTCCTGGCACCAAGATTGCTGCCTCTTGTTCACTCCATTTCCCATCCCTCAGTACCTATTAATACGAAAAATCATTATCAATGTCAGGTTGAGAAGAAAGAATCATTAACAAGAACACTTGGCGTGCATGAAATTATTATAGACCCACCTTGGTTTTTGGGGCAAGACCAGCCATCAGAGCAGCAGCAGCGTTGCCTGCATTGTTCTCCTCAATAAAACTAATCGTTGAGTTGATGATGAGCAACACAGTGATACCAACAAAGTCTTGCCAATCCGGCGGCTTGCCTCCTCCATTGGCCAAAACAATGGCCATGATTGCCGCAGATTCCATGACCCATGACAGAGGATTCCACATAAATCCCAGAAACTTTAGCACTTTATTCTCTTTCTTTTCCTCAAGCTTATTGGGTCCAAATATCTGCAGCCTCTTTTCTCCTTCGGCGCTTGTCAGTCCTTCTCTTGTACATTTCAGCTGCTCAAACACTTCGTCCACAGGAATCCTCTCCTGCAAAATCAACACAGATTTAAAATTGAACAACAAACCCATTAAAAAATTTAAAAAAAAAAAAAAACATACACCACCCGTATTAAAAAAATTGCTTACAAGATCAACATTCTCGTTCTTTATCTCTTCCAACGAAATATCAGACGCCATGTCGGAAGACAAGATCGAAGAATATCAACACCGAGTCTCCAAGAGAGAAATAAATAAAAATATTCGGCGATGTAAGACAATGAAAGAACTCCCTCCCTTGGCGACGCTGCCTTCTTTTTTCAAATTTCTTCAGGCCTTATTTCTCAATAGGCCTGGCCTTTAGAGACTGACATTAGAATGAACTTTTCTTTCTGAAGAAGACAGCAAGTTGGGGATTGAAAGATCCCTGCCTTTATAATACTTGCTCTGTGGCTGCGAGAAACAGATGGAGAGAAAGTAGTGAAGCCTCGCAAATGGCGGGTTCATGTGTTATGGGTTAAATTTTCCTCGCGGTTAGCCTGGTTTGCCGCTGTCCTGGTGAGCTTGTTTACAGCAAACATTTGTTCCTTTTTTTTTTTTTTTACTAATTTGTGAAATTAAATACTGAAAAATTACAGATTATAATGGTTTTTTCATGTACACCAGATTGTAAACGTTGTGTGTTTATATATACATATATGTATGTATGTATATATATATATATATATACGTGCGTGTTTGTATGTTTCACGCATGCATGCAGACTGTGACGAGATATGAGTCATCGTTTTGTTTTTCTTTTTCTCTTTCTTTGTTTGTGAGTCCATTAGTTTCCTGCATATTTATTAAATATATATTACATATCAAGTATATGTATATATTACGTATAATCATCTTATGTATATATAATAATAATAATATATCTGGGTTTAAAAAAAGCCTATTAATGATGTAATAAAATAATTAATATATAAATAATATACTGGATTATTAAATATATTTCATGTGTTCTGTATAAATTTTTTACATAAACAAATAATTATATGTACCATAAATTTACAAGGTCTAATTAAATAATACCATATATTTGTTTATAATATAATATTATATATATATACATGTATGAAATTAAATTTTAATCTCAAATTATAATATCAAACGAAATATATAAATTTGATGCCTAATTAAATTCTCTAAAATTTTAAGTTCACAAATATCATTTTTTTTTAATTTAATTTTTATTAACACGATATAAAAAATGAAATTATAAAACAATATGACTAGAAATCTCGATATTAAAAATATATATTCGTTTTATATATATTTCGAGATTCCACCGACCAATACTTTATTAATTACGAATTTTTACGTAATTTATTGAAAACGAGTTGAAACAGATTATCGAGTAATTTCTATCCTCTTTAATAATGTTTCTAAGCTCTTTACGAAGGTACTGTAAATAATAATTTTTATGAGACAATGAAAAATCTAATTCGCCAAATAATTAATATACCGATTGGTATAATAATAATAATAATAATCATAATTAATTTATATTTACATTATAATTTATTTTGTTAGTCTTAAACCATGTACGAAAACTAATTAAAGAAAAACAAAATACAATTATAAACAAATAGACTAACAGTACCGTGTTTGGATATACATTATTTAAAAGCAAAATAATTACGGATACCCGCAAGTTTTTCTGTGAGAACACAAACAGCCCTTTACTCAGACACTCGTCTTTTCCTCGCTCGCCTACCTTCTTCTCTCTCCCTCTTCACTTCGTCGTTCTTCAATTCTCAAAATCGCTCCATATTTCTTCGTCATTACGAGAAATCAGAACGATAAATCGTCTCGCTAACTGTTTTCTCGATTTTTACGTGTTTAAATTCAATAAATAGAGTGAGGAACCGGAAAAATTGAAGGTTCTTTAGGGTTCTAGGTTTTGGAATTTTGATGATTCCAGGACTAGGTCACCGAATCGAGCGGGTGCGATCGCTTTCGTCCAGGAGATTTTTCTTTTTGGTACGAAATGCCTCGCGCATCGAAAGAGAAAGACGGCCGCACCGAACTCATCATCCGTCCAATCCGACGGTGGTCGTCCCGGTACTTACTGCCTTCGTTTCCTTTTTTTCTTTCACCTTTTATGCTTCTTTCTGTTTGAATGCCTCGTCGTTTCCAACCCTGTTTGGTTCGCCGGAAAGCGCGGGAAAATTGTAAAGAAAATGGAGAATGAATTGGAAGAACGGGAATCATTACCGGATTCTGTCAACATTCCGCTGATTTTATATAATTTAATTTGATTTTCATTTTTCTTTGTCACGCAAAACAATATGACTATTCTGTTTGGTTGCCCGGAAACGGCGAGAAAACATGTACCGGAAAATGGAGAGACGCTTAAATGAGAAGCAGAACGTGCGAGTAGCCTACAGCTGTTAGTTTCTGAGAGACTGACATCGTAAATACGTAATAATTAAAATTTAACTAATTTAAGTAAAATTAATTTTTTTAAAAATATTTGATATATAATTTTTTACACCCATGTAGTAACAATGATAATTAATTTTTATAAAAAAAATAATAAATTATTAAACTTTATAATATAAATAATATGTTACGTCTAAATATTTAGTGTACATATACGTTATATATGTACATTCATAATTTAAAGTGTAAAATACGATAATATTATGCTCAAATAATTACAAATATATCAAAAATTAAATATTTATTCCGAATTTTATTTTATACAAATAAACTTTAATTTCAAAATTAAATAAAATTTGAATTATTAAATTAGTCCATAAAATTTAGTAATTATGACGATTTGATTTCGAATTTTTTTAATTATAATTTAAGTCTTAATTTTTTAAAAAAATTAAAATAAATTTTAATATTTTAAATATAGTTTAATAATATAAATAATTAATAATTCAATATACAGGAGCCGACTGTCCCCACCACACCTCCTCGCCAACACTATAAAATCTCGACAGACACTCCTCTTTTCCTCACTCTCCTGCCTCCCCCCCCTGTCTCTCTCTCTCTCTCTCTCTGTCCTCCTCTTCGCTTCGTCGTTCTTCAATTCTGAAAATCGCTCCGTATTTCTTATTCATTGCAAGAAATCAGAACAATAAATCGTCTTGCTAATCGTGTTCTTGATTTTTTACGTGTTTGAATTCAACAAATAGTGAAAGGAAACGGAAAAACTGAAAGGTCTCTAGGGTTTTGGGTTTTGGAATTTGGATGATTCCAGGACTCCGTCACCAAATCGGGCGGCTGTGATTATTTTCGTCCAGGAGATTTTTCTTTTTGGTACGAAATGCCTCGCGCATCAAAGAGAAAGACGGCCCCACCGAACTCATCATCCGTCCAATCCGACGGTGGTCGTCCTGGTACTTACTGCCTTCATTTCTTTTTCTCTTTCACCTTTTCGTTTTTCTTTCTGTTTGAATGCTTTGTCGTTTCGTCCCTGTTTGGTTTGCCGGAAAGCGCGGGAAAATTATAAAGAAAATGGAGAATGAATGGGAGGAATGGGAATCATTACCGGATTATATCAACATTCCGCTGATTTTATCTATTTAATTTGATTTTCTTTTTTTTTTTTGTGTCACTCAAAACCATATGATTGTTCTGATTGGTTGTCCGGAAATGGCGGGAAAAGGTATACTGGAAAATGGAGACGCTTAAATGAGAAGCAGAATGTGCGAGTAGCTTACAGCTGTTATTTTCTAGAGACTGAGGGAAAGAAGTTAGAAGAGTATTGGGAGTAGATGAAGTTTGTGAAGTTTCTTGGGGGAGATGGATTCGTATCCAAATAAAGATTTTTATTCTCAAAGGCTTCTCTCGTGTTTACTTTTCCTCTGTAATTGAACAGGATAAAGAAACTGCCTCGTTGAGGTTTAATCTTTCTTTGCTTTGGGATTTGATTTCATTAGGATAGTTTATTAACAAACGAAATGTTTACACGGTAGATTCATTGTTGAGAGCTGGTCCACCTTGGAGGCTCTTCTGTCATCCATAGATTCTGGTGTTTTGACAGTGTGCTCTACAAATGGAATAAACTTGGAGCTTAAGAAAAGGATAAAGGTGGAGGGATGGAATGGAACTACCATCCCAAAAGCTGTGCCTATTTTGGTTGCTAAAACTAATAGATGCACTTATGCATTAGAAATTATTTTGTATAATAAGTTTAGTGGTGTATCTTTTATTGTTATTAGAAGAAAAAAAGAGTTATGAGTACAATAGAATCTACTAATAATACTAATAGAAACTGGATACTATTATCCGTAGTACAAACTAACTTCTTATCACGCAACGCTGTTCTTGTTACCATAATTTATTTGCTTATCAGTAGAGCTATTTAGTACTGCAACTTTTATTCGGTTAAAAAAGATGAAGTTCAGAGGTAGAACCAGAAAATTTATGAGGAAGGGCCGGTATTTAATTTTGTTGTTAAAGAGAAAGGATGGAGCACCAGGGTGTAGCCTCCATGGTATGGTAAATCTTAATTGTATCTTTAGTTATTAGTAAATCAAAGTTTCTCATACCATATAAATGCAATATATTCTCTAATATGCCACAAAGAAAAAAATAATAAATATCGGATGCTAAAAGTCTAAAAATAAAAAAGTTAATAAGATACTAATAAGAATATTAAAAAAGTAAATGTTTGCTAATTAATATGTTGTCCTTGAATTTTAGTAAACTTTTAATAAGGGTCTCTATGTACATATTTTGCCAATTACTTCTGGTATAAGGACCAAAAGTTGCAATGTAAATTTGTTTGCAGTGTTGTATGAGGACAAAAGTAATGTTGATAATTTCTAAACTCCCATTAGCTTTGTTAGCCGTTCATGGCCTTAATCTTGGTAAGTTACAATCTTAAGTGCCTGCACTTGGCAAGATGTTCTTTAAGATGGTCAATAACTAGCTATGTGGTGATACAATTGGGAGCTTTTGATGAATTGTTAGATTGTATGAACTTAGAAAGCCAATTATAATGACCAATGTGAGGGCATGTATTTATTGGTTAGCATGTGAGTTGTTGGCACTTGGAATCATGCTGGTAGTTTTCTTTCCCTCTTGATGGAGAGGCGCGTATTCTGATGTATTTTTAAACTGGTGGTATGCCATTGGGCAGAATATAGCATTTAAGGTGCCAGATTCTGTTCTTGATTTGAGCTTGTATAATATATGGGCAATTTCTTGTAAATATTCCACTTAATTTCCTAATCATGTAATTTGTTTCTTCAGCAGCAGGTAAAGCTAAAACGAGGGGCAAGGACAAAATAGATAAACTCTTTGATTCATATGCCAATAGTTCATTAGGCGTGATTGAGTAAGTACTACGTTCATAGGTTCTCTTTTTTTTTTTTTTTTTTTTTCTGAAGTATACTACATTCATATCTTTCATGTTTTATCACTTGAACTTTTCCAGTTATACCTATTATAAGCATTAATTTTGTAATGATAATTATAGCTTCTTATTGCAATGGTAGCTTAATGCTGTTTATCTATGTTCTATGCATAAACACCTGTTTGCAACATTGGTGGTAGGAATAGGATGTATGAAAATTGAGATGTTCAATGTTACTTGGAAGAGATAAATGAAGGTGAGAGGCTGGTGTTCCATAGCATCAACATGACAAATTGTTCGAAATGATGAAAAACAGGAAGTAGAAATATTTGGATAATGTGATATTGTGGTGGATCATTTACCATAGCCTTGAGAAATCAAGATTTAGAAGGGTTATCTCACATTTCATCGCTTTGGAATCTTTCAGCATTTGGCTCCAACGTAATGCTAGTATGGTTGTTGAACCTCATCTTGACATTTTTCTCTCTCTTTTGTCTTCACGTGGCTGCTTTTATTTATTTTTTAAAAAATTTTGGTGAGAACAGCGTTGGTGTATATGATTACTTAACATAGAGTGGCCTTAGCATCTCAAAGCAAATCTGTTAATATTGTTATTTAAAGTACACAATATCTTTTTGGGAAGTTTTTTTGGTTTTCAATTTCTCTCCAGCCCCTGTTTGTATTGAGCTAAATCATAATAAACATCATGTTAACAAGGAGAAAGATATAGGATGTTCTTATGAGTTTACATGACTAGAATTCTGTCTATTAGTTTCTTCAATATCTTTCGTCTATGCTTCTTGTGTCTTTTTTCTTTTACATTTTTTATTAACCGTGTATTATTAGTATTATACATTACTCTTATGTTTGCTTTGGTAGCCCTGAAGGAATTGAGAAGCTCTGTTCAGATCTTGGAGTTGACCATACTAATATTAGGATACTGATGTTTGCATGGTATGTTATTATACCTTAACTGGATATTTCTGGATCCATCCTTTGAATAATTTCCTCCTGACCTTCTCTTATAAAGGTGATGTTTTCTTGACTCAGGAAAGTAGGAGCTGCAAAGCAGGGCTATTTTACCCTGGTAAGCTAACAAGTTTTTGTATGACCTTTTTTAATTCTATTATTACTGCCATTCCCAGTGTCTAACAGTTTCCTTGCAGTCAAGCATCACGGTAGAAAAGATTTAATTAAAATTAGCCCTGTGATATCTTTTGGAATCTATGTTCTTTTTTTACCTCAACAATGGGAATGTGTTTGATTGACATGCATGCATGATTTACTTTAATAAGCCTGAGGATGGGATGAGTGCACTTCTTTATAATAACTAATTCTGGCATGCATGATACTGAAATTTGCTGGTTTGGAGTCGCCATTTATACACATATTCAATAAAAACTTATAAATCAATAAAATCAAATTATTGATTCTCTAGGACTCAACATATACATGTTTCTTTCGCTTTCAAGATTTCTAGATTTATTATTCTATTTGCAGTGTTCTTGAAAACACTTATGTCCTTAATGTACCATGATCAAGGGTTTTCCTTTTCATCAGGATGAATGGAGAACGGGTCTCAAAGCTTTACGGACTGACACTATTCCCAAATTGAAGAAAGCACTTCCAGAGCTGGAGAAAGAGGTAAGTAGTTCTATAGACCAGCTATTTGAAGTATCTTGGATTTGTTATTTAAATTGCCTTTTTTAGCCGTAAGGGCTATTGAAAGGCTTGAACTCTCGGCCATGTTGTTGTAACCCAAAAGGGAAACTATCAACTGATCAGTTGATAAAGGTAGATGCTCTTTAATATTTATTGTCTTGGTTATGTGGGTATTGACGGTGTTTTTTTTTTATCTGAGAAGGTGAACACACCAGCAAAATTTATGGATTTCTATTCCTTTTCATTTCGATACTGCCTAACTGGTAAGCTTACTACTGCCAAGTTGGTGTTTTGGTAAATGCGTTATTTTTCTTTAAGATCTCTCGTTATAAATAACTAGATGATATTATGCTCTGATATTGATTTAATGTTGCAGAAGAGAAGCAAAAGAGCGTAGACATTGAAACCATCTGCGAATTGCTGAATCTTGTACTAGGGTCCCAATACCGTCAACAGGTTGACTCATTGATTGAGTATTTAAAGGTATATAGCCATTTGCAACACACGGCTCTTTTGTGGATCATACTGTTTAGGAAAAATACCAATACAATTAAGTTGTTCCAACAAATATTTCATGTTGTATTCTTTACTCCATAGCAGATCCAAAATGACTACAAGGGGATAAACTTGGATCAGTGGACGAATTTTTTTCGGTTTTTCAATGAGGTAAACTAACTGTTATTGTCATCATCCCTACCCTAAGAAATTTCCAAACGTATTTCACTTGACTCCTAATTATAGATTCTATCTATGAGGCTAATTGATGGTATGTCTAGTTAGCTCAAATCTTTAGGATTGGAGTGCATTTATAATTTGTTCAATTTCTCTAATCCTCTTTGTTTACAGATCCATTTTCCCAATCTCCAAAACTATGATGCAGCGGAAGCTTGGCCCTTGATCCTCGACAATTTTGTTGAGTGGATGAAAGAAAAGGAAGGCTAGTTCAGCATCTTTTGAATGTGCTGATTCTGATTATCAGAGGTGGCCCTAGCTCTCCCCGCCTTATTTCAGACATTATTAGAAGTGGGTGATTCCAAATGTCTTTAGTTGGGCTATCTATCTGCTTTCAGGAGATTACAGCAAAATGTGACCGTGAAACTCATTACATCCATTATACCAAATACATTTTCAGAGGCTTTTCTCATGTCAGGAAGTTCATGTCTCACTGAATACAATTCTTTTTCTTTTTTTTTTTTTTTTTCTTTACCGTCGTTGCAATGTCCATTTTTCTTCCCCGTCTGAAT